>NC_087211.1:50740608-50753108 GCF_015104395.2 Macrobrachium nipponense | reverse complement strand
ATATATATATAAAGGTAATGCCACGGACCAAAATGAGAAACGAGAACTGCCCGAGATCTTTCGGTCTTAACGACCCTTTACTTTAAACACAATGAGAAATAAAGTTCAGGTAAGTAGATATAAATGGACATTACTGGATCAACAAAAAGGTTCAGGTCACTTTAAAGAAACGAAAAAAAAAAAACGCCCGTGAGCTAGATTAAAGATTTAAAAGAAGCCACGACACGTGGGCACAGTAGTTAGTCAGAGGACGATACATTTTGTTTTAGGAACAAAGAGGCATATACAAACGGACAGTACGAAATTAGCAAAGTCCGAAGGCTAGATTTAAGGGGATTTAAGAGCAGCCAAACACACGCACACAAAGATTATATATATATATATATCTTATATATATATATAATATATAGTATATATATATATATATATATATATATATATATATATAATAGATATATATATATATATATATATATATATATATATATATTTAATTTTTGTGTGCGTGTGTTTGGCTGCTCTTAAATCCTTAAATTTAGCCTGCCTTCGGGATTTTGCTAATTTCGTACTGTCCGTTTGTATATGCCTCTTTGTTCCTAAAACAAAATGTATCGTCCTCTGACTAACTACTGTGACCACGTGTCGGTGGCTTCTTTTAAATCTTTAATCTAGCTCACGGGCGTTTTTTTTATTCGCTTCATTAAAGTGACCTGAACCTTTTTGTTAATCCAGTAATGTCCATTATATATACTTACCTGAACTTTGTTTCTCATTGTTTAAAGTAAAGGGTTGTTTTTTTAAGACCGAAAGATCTCGGGCAGTTCTCGTTTCTCATTTTGGTCCGTGGCATTACCTTTATATATATATATATATATATATATATATATATATATATATATATATATATATATCTATTATACATATCATCATACATACATACTTACAGACTCACACTCATACACACACATATATACATCATACTATATATATATATATATATATATATATATATATATATATATATATATATATATATATGACTGGTAAAAGTGTTCTGTAACAACAGAATTTCATCTAATAAAAGGAGCCCATAAAAACACCAAAATGTAGAGAGAAAAGTACTATATTTCAGAGACTGCTGTCTCTCTCTTCAGGTATATGAATGAGAAAAATTTACAGAAAAGGTGGTATTTATACCAAGAGATTCGTCCACAAGTAAGCCAATTTTAGGTCACCCCGCTGATAATCTTCTTTAATCTTCTTAAGCGTTGGTTGAATGAACACTGCGTCGACGATGTCCGATGTCCAATTCCCTTTTGAGATGTTCATTACCTGCTTCTCTTTTATTAAGGCCGATTCCATCATTTGACTCTTGTACCGGCAGTTGCTGCTATAAATTACACGTGACATATTCCAGTTTATTCTATGGTTATGTTCATTTATATGGTTGAAAATAGCCGAGTTCTGTTGTCCATACCTAACTGACCGTTTGTGTTGTATTAATCTCTGGGGAAGTGATTTACCTGTAAATCCGATGTAAGATTGGTCACAGTCCTGGCATGGGATCTCATATACCCCAGAGTCTTTGGGCGATGTCTTTTGTTGGACGTTAATCAGGATTTGGCTAAGGTATTTGGGTAGGTAAATGCAAAAGGGTTGGATTTCCCAAGGGTGTGAGTTACTCTCTTAATCGTCTCCAGGTGGGGAATTTTTATTTTATTGTTGGGTGTGTCTCTGGTCTTGTCTTTAGGGGGTCGGTAGAAAATTACGTTTGCTTTTTGAATTGCTTTCTCATTATATGGTCAGGATACTTTAAAGATGAAAAGTTGCTTGCGAATTAGTTCAAATTCTTTTTTCCAGGAAATCTGGGGAACAAATTCGTAAGGCTCTTAAGAATAGGTTGCTAGCTAGACCTATCTTGATAGTATTGTCATGATAGCTAAAGTAGTGAATATTTGAAAGTGAGAACGTTGGTTTTCTGTATATGGTAAATTTGTATTCTGTCGTGTGTCTGATTATTAAAACATCAAGAAAAGGAATTTTGTTGTCTGTTTCCCATTCAACTTTAAATTTGATGCTGGGCACTAATGCGTTTTATTTTGAGAGGAATTCATTAAAATTACCCACCTTATTATCCCAAAATGTTAGTATGTCATCCACGTATCTCATCCACAGACAACAAAATTCCTTTTCTTGATGTTTTAATAATCAGAGACACGACAGAATACAAATTTACCATATACAGAAAACCAACGTTCTCACTTTCATATATTCACTACTTTAGCTATCATGACAATACTATCAAGATAGGTCTAGCTAGCAACCTATTCTTAAGAGCCTTACGAATTTGTTCCCAGATTTCCTGGAAAAAGAATTTGAACTAATTCGCAAGCAACTTTCATCTTTAAAGTATCCTGACCATATAATTGAGAAACAATTCAAAAGCAAACGTAATTTTCTACCGACCCCCTAAAGACAAGACCAGAGACACACCCAACAATAAAATAAAAATTCCCCACCTGGAGACGATTAAGAGAGTAACTCACACCCTTGGGAAATCCAACCCTTTTGCATTTACCTACCCAAATACCTTAGCCAAATCCCTGATTAACGTCCAACAAAAGACATCGCCCAAGACTCTGGGGTATATGAGATCCCATGCCAGGACTGTGACCAATCTTACATCGGATTTTAACAGGTAAATCACTTCCCCAGAGATTAATACAACACAAACGGTCAGTTAGGTATGGACAACAGAACTCGGCTATTTTCAACCATATAAATGAACATAACCATAGAATAAACTGGAATATGTCACGTGTAATTTATAGCAGCAACTGCCGGTACAAGAGTCAAATGATGGAATCGGCCTTAATAAAAGAGAAGCAGGTAATGAACATCTCAAAAGGGAATTGGACATCGGACATCGTCGACGCAGTGTTCATTCAACCAACGCTTAAGAAGATTAAAGGAAGATTATCAGCGGGGGTGACCTAAATTGGCTTACTTGTGGACGAATCTCTTGGTATAAATACCACCTTTTCTGTAAACTTTTCTCATTCATATACCTGAAGAGAGAGACAGCAGTCTCTGAAATATAGTACTTTTCTCTCTACATTTTGGTGTTTTTATGGGCTCCTTTTATTAGATATATATATATATATATATATATATATATATATGTATATATATATAATATGATATATATATATATATATATATATATATAAATATATGTATATATATATATAGTATATATATAAAATCATTATGCAAGCCACCTATAATAATGAAGTCATTTACCGATTCTTTACCTAAAAGACCAACCACATCATTGTCTCAGGTTACCTCCCCAAAATAGTCGCTCATGTCTTTTGCAACGACCAGACTCTGAAGAAGAATATTTTAGGGGTAAAAATGTCTGGGGAAGGAGATTAGACTAAGGATCAACCTCAGATCATATAGCCGAGGAAGGTTTGTCTTTTATGTTGTGGATCCTGTCTTAAGAGTGCTAAAGGATAGTAAGTAGGTTTCTGTAAGAAAGTAATCTGTTCATATATATAGTATATATATATATATAATATATATATATATATAATATATATATATATTATATATTATGTATATACTATATATGTATATAATTATACATATATGTATATATATTTTAAATTGTTATATATATATATATATATATATATATATATATACACTTATTTGTCTGTTTGTGTGGTCGTTGGTAGTTGTGTTTTGTCCGTGTCTCTTCACGAAGGCATGTGACCATATGCATGCTCGTGTTTTTTTATCAATTTGGAAGGCGAGTGGCGAAAAATACTAACCAGTAAGTAGAGATTTCGGTGATGCCAAAAAAAAAAAAAAATGAATAAAAAATAATGAAAACCAGTTGAAAAATTATGAAAACTAGTCGAAACCGTTTCCGAAAAATGACGCTCGATATTTTCTGCAAACTGGGGAAAGATCGCATCTCAATCCTCTTTGAATGTAAACCGTGTTTTTACCGCCGTGATAATGACGGTGAAATGTTTTGTGGACGGCCCTCCTGCTCAGCGTGACTGAAAATGAAGGGATTATTATTATTATTATTATTATTATTATTATTATTATTATTATTATTATTATTATTGTTATTATTATTATTATCAGATTAATTCTTGAAAACGGGGCGTTTATTTTTAAATGAACTCTCTTGCCATCTCATGCGTCGGCGACTTCTAACATCATGGTTTCCTTTCATTGTTGCAACTCACATTTCAATATATACTGAGATCTGTATGGAAATTTGTGAATAATTATATACAGTCTGCTGTAACCTTGATTATTATTCGTTAAAATTTCCTATATATATTATTGCTTTATCTTTTCCTCGCGTATGTTTTCTTTAATCATGGTGTGTGTTGGCGTCGCTGAAATAGAAATATAACTTTATGATGATTACATGAATTTAATATAGTTAGGGTTAAATTGTATAGGAATGAAAATCATGATAATTGCAGGGGATTATCACTAGGAAATAAAAATGATATGTCATTTATTTTTTTTTATTTTCCTCTCGATTTCCGGGAACGATTGGAATCATGTGAAACTCTATGATGAGATTTATCACGAGAATTTATATATTTTTGTTTCTGTGTTCACTTATGTTGTAACTTCAGTTCAGTCTTCACGGCATCATTGCCGTC
The DNA here is from genome assembly GCF_015104395.2 of Macrobrachium nipponense. NCBI lineage: Eukaryota > Metazoa > Arthropoda > Malacostraca > Decapoda > Palaemonidae > Macrobrachium > Macrobrachium nipponense. The sequence continues at coordinate 50,748,408 of NC_087211.1, read as the reverse complement.
ATTTAATGTCGAGAATATTTAAAGTTTTATTATTTTACTTACATTTCATTTTGTATTCTATCTATATGAATTATTCACAACAGACATACATAGATTGTTATCTTTGTAGGAAAAGAATAGCCTTTAGCCTTTAGGTGAGTACATACAATTGAAATGTCTACTTACAAGTGTTCCTGGGGGAACAAAAGAGAGAGAGAGAGAGAGAGACTTTATCTATATATATATATATATATTATATATATATATATATATATATATATATATATATATATATATATATATAAGATAAATGCCACGAAGGAAAAATAAACGAAGGAGTCTGCGAGATCTTTTCGGCTGAAAAGCCCTTTACTGAAGCAGCTACTGACAAAAATACGAGAAAAGACAATACAAAGAAGGTTCGTATAACTGACAGATAGGGATTATAAAAGGATTAGTGCCTAGAATCCGACACACCTGGAAGATAAGAAACCTTCCCAAACAAGCATAAACAAAGGGTGCAATTAAAGGTTTAAGACAATCATCTCAGATACAATCTTCCAGACAATTAAAGGATTATAGGTGACAGCTATACGGAACCTGGTAGACAAAACCATATTCACAAAAAAATGACAGACATACATTACAATAAATATTTTTTTTTTTTTTTTTTTTTTTTTTTTTGTTTTTTTTTTTTTAATAACTCTAAGGCAACTGATTTTTATTTAGAGTTATTAAAAAAAAAAAAAAAAAAAAAAAAAAATTTATTGTAATGTATGTCTGTCATTTGTTTTTGTGAATATGGTTTTGTCTACCAGGTTCCGTATAGCTGTCACCTATAATCCTTTAATTGTCTGGAGATTGTATCTGAGATGATTGTCTTAAACCTTTAATTGCACCCTTTGTTTATGCTTGTTTGGGAAGGTTTCTTATCTTCCAGGTGTGTCGGATTCTAGGCACTAATCCTTTTATAATCCCTATCTGTCAGTTATACGAACCTTCTTGTATTGTCTTTTCTCGTATTTTGTCAGTAGCTGCTTCAGTAAAGGGCTTTTCAGCCGAAGATCTCGCAGACTCCTTCGTTTATTTTTCCTTCGTGGCATTTATCTTTATTTATGGATTTATCACGTTCCTAACTTTCGTGATTCTGTTATACATATATAATATATATAGTATATATATATCATATATATATATATATATATATATATGATTATTTATATATAAGAAATAGATAAATAAAAAGGTTATGTGGATACGTTCATGATTGCGTACTGTGTGCTTGTTTTCTTCTTCTTTTTCTCCCCAGTTCATTTTTGCCTTCCTACTTCCTTTTCCTGGCTATCATTCTTTGCCAGGGAATCTCGAGGCATGAATGAAACGGCTCTCCTTCGATAGGCGTTTGTATGGTTTCATCATATATCCTGGTTGACTGGATTTTGTGATCACAAATATAAAGTTCTCTCTCTCTCTCTCTCTCTCTCTCTCTCTCTCTCTCTCTCTCTCTCTCTCTCTCTCTCTCTCTCTCTCTCTATGTTCTTAGGAGCACTAGCATATATTTTAATTGTATGTACTCACTTAAAGCCTTATGTTTTCCTGCAAAGATAACAATCTAGATTTATTTTGACGTATTCGAAATTCGATGTTCTATTTCTTAGAAGCCTTTCCGACATAATAGTACATCTACTAGTACTTGGATTATCTCTGCTTTTTCGTTTTCGCGTTGGTGTTATAATCACTATACTCTGTCGGGAGTGCAGTATTTTTGGCGAATGTAGGGATAAAATGGGGCGGGTAGAATATGCTTATTTTATTTCATCATGAACAGTTTAATAAAGCGAGGTTGTCTGCTCGTTTAATGATGCCTCTTGTATCGTTCTCAGTAATTTTGGTCTTAGTATGCCAAATTCTCTCTCTCTCTCTCTCTCTCTCTCTCTCTCTCTCTCTCCTTGCCAGTAAGCAATCTATTGGCTATATGGTTTCCTGCAACCATTTTCAAAGTGGCACCAATACCGCCTTTTCCGTATATTTGTTCAGCAGTTGTTAGAATAATGTTATCCAACACTGATGTCTGGAGCTCTCTGAAACCTTTTCTCTCGAGACAATATTCCCGAGAATTCCATACTGCCATATAAACCATCGTCGGAGGATATTTGCACTATCGACCATATCTGAAATACTAGATTTTGCTTTTAGCTGCCGGTAAATATCTGCAGCCGATATCGTCGAAGCATTTTCCTTGCTTCTGATTGGCTGATTTATTTGAACTGCAACCTCGGGTGGATGGTGAGCACCATAAGATTTGGGATGCAGATTCATACCGTTACGTTACAGGAAAAATTAAAGAAATAAAAAAGATAACACGCATCTTTCCACCTTTTCTTATAGAGTCGGAGAACTGTCTCCCTCACATCGTTGTTAATTTGAAGTCTCATAAGTTTGGGAAAGGATGATGGTGTGCTCTCGACTTGTGTATTGCAGGCATAATTTACGCGCTCATCATTAGCAGTTAACGTTCATTGGGGTCGTAGCAAGTCGCAAAAAAAAAAAAAAAAAAAAAAAGCTGGTGTGGTGCTTTGAAGAGTCTCGGTCTTGCACTTTGATGTTAATTAAATTTTTTCCTCTTTAATTGTGTCAGTTTTTTTTCGGGCCAGCCTCTAATGTATAGTAGAGCTGCTCTCTTTCTTTCAGTGTCAGTTTTCTCCTGCTGATACTTCCATGAAGGACAAGATGGCCTTCTGTATTGATCTCGGCGGTGGCAGGAAAGGAGTGACTGGCGACGGACTGGCGATCTGGCAAATTGAGACAAGATGAGAAACGGCGCCATTAAGTGACCCCTGATGCCTGCTTCACTTTTATTGTGCAGTTCTTTTAATATTTATTTCGGCGGTATTTATGTGGTCGAAATTGGTCATTTAAAAAAAAAGTCGTCAGTTTCAGTCCTTCCCCAAGGTAGTGCCTCTCGGGTGAACTCTGGTAGGCAGTCTCACTATTCGCTCCCTGACGGAGAAGCGAATTCCCGGATTATGAGACCAGAACGCTACCAACTGTACTATAATAGATTTACATCAAGCGTGCATTTGATGTCTAGGCCAGTCCCTTACGACACTCCTGATTGGCTGTTGATAAGCCAATCACAGGGCTGGAAACTCAGTCTCTTTCGAGAGTTCACATAGGCAGGATGTATGTTCCACCTCTCCTGAAAGACTTATCCCTCAGGAAAGATGGAACATACATCCTACCTATGTGAACTCTCTCGAGAAATTGAGAGTGTCCAGCCCCGTGACTGGCTTATCAACACCCAATCAGGAGCGTCGTAAGGGACTGGCCTAGACATCAGATGCACGGCTGGTGTGAATCTACTATGGGCTATGGCTACTGGTAGGAGCGGAAGCACTTTGCCATAACGTTACCGGAACTAACTGTCTTGACCAGATTTCATTAAGAAAAGAGACAAGGCGTGGTCAGAAATCCAGCTTCCTCCGGCGCGTACTGAAATCTACAGTTAAATAGTGTTGTTCTATCAACGAAATTTAAAATAAACACGCCATATTTTATCAGAAATACTTTTTCTGTACTGTTTGACAGACCTTTTAGGCTCTTCTAACCCTCCACTCCAACAACAACAACAATAACAACAACAACAACAACAATAACAACAACAACAACAAAGTAGTTTGAAGGCTTACTCCTCAAGTGAGCGGAAACTTAATTTCAAGGCCATTACGGGGATGAGAGAGATGCAGGAACGTCTCACTGATAACCATCCGCCGTCAGTTCGAATCCCGTCAGGGTTATCATCGATAGGGCAGGTTTTCAGAAAGCTGAGTATTGCTTCATGAGAGAGGAAGCTGTATTCAGGACATTTCATACTTTCACAAGCAGTAAATTAATACCACGGCCGACGAAGTTCTGTTAAGGTAATATTTTCATCTGCCTGTGTACGCATCGGATGCTGTGCCCTGAAGAAATGTCTCAGGAGGGGAGAACGGGTTTTGGTGAAGCTGGATGAAAATATGTCTTTGGCGAACTCCTCCATCACCGCCTCGGTGACCGCGAGTTCGATTTTCGGGCATTCCATTGAGAGGTAAGAGATGTGTATTTTTGGTGATAGAAGTTGCACTCTCGACGTGGTTCGGAAGTCACGTAAAGCCGTCGGTCCCGTTGCTGAATAACTACTGGTTCCATGCAACGTAAAAACACTAAACAAACAAACAAACAAACAAACTGGGGGTTTAGAGGCTGCAGACGCACATTAGCAAATTGACCGCCACTGAGACCATCTAGCCCCTTTAAAGTTGCAGGGTTTGACTGAGGACGGTTTCCAAACGAATTCGCATTTTTGTTTCATAATGGATAGTTGTAAACTTGCAACTACTGATGTAGCTTGTTAGCACTCAGATTTTAGATATTAAATTTATTATTATTTCAGTTCTTCAGGAGGCACCGCCCGTGTTTTATACATCTGCGTGCCTCGATGGGAAGAAAGTATATCATAGTTTAACAAGGAAAGAAAGCATATCTTAGTTTTATCAGGCCACTGAGCTGATTAACAGCTCTCCTAGGGCTGGCCCGAAGGATTAGATTTTTATTTACGTCCAGGAACCAACTGGTTACCTAGCAACAGGATCTACAGCTTATTGTGGGATCCGAACCACATTCTATCAAGAACTGAATTTCTAATCACCAGAAATTATGAGTGAGAATAAAAGTGGCTGTTCATTTAGTGAGAGACGTTGTTGATTAAAAGTAATCAACCAGAAAATCCTTGTCAACCAAATATTATCGTACAGGTGTGTGAATTGCAGAATAATAATAATTCTCATCGACAATTAACTAGCAAGATTTGTGCATTGCACCACACTCCTTTGTAAGGGTCTGCTGAATCGTGACGTGTATTGGAATTCCCCAAAAGGTCTCCTTGGGGCAGCAGTTTATTGATGAGAGGGAAAATATGAAGAACTTAAACTCAGGATAAACATAGAAAAATCAGTATTTATGATAAAAAAAAACATAATAACCCCACATTCAGTTAAATAACTCAGTGTGTCTGCGTGCGTATTATGATGATACCCTCCATCTTATTGTTATTCTTCACAAGACTTTGATCCAGGATAACTTAGACAGTTCGGTGGCAGTATTTCGAAATTACCAATGCAACAGATCCCTGAAGTGAAGAGAGAACTAAGGTCTCACCGATGTGTATGTACGCGACACCGTTCTCCCTTGTAACGAGAGCGGAAGACTTGATAGAATTTGACTCTCGGTTCAGGTAAATTCTGAGCATTAGTTGTAGTAGCATTGGGATCATTATTTTAATGTATATGATAAAAAAAAGAATATTCAGAAATCGGGGTCGATTCTCCATAAAGAGATGATCGGCAGTTATAGGAATTTCCTCGGTATTTTCAAGTCCTGAAATTGTGATTTGTCGTTGTGTTGACTTGTTTTGTAGGTTAAGGAACGTTTTCATCAACGATTTTTTAAAATTTATTTTATGATTATTATCATTTTTTTTGTATCTGCATTTATTGAAAACCCAACACACACACACACAAACAAACACACACACAAACACACACACACTGTCGAGATAATGAAAGAGATGGAAGTAAATTACAGGCCGCTGGGTGTATGTGAAGTTGCCCTCCTTGATGATGATGATCCTTTCAGGAAGTAGAAGGATCGTTGGCGTCTCTGATTGGGCATTGATTGCCTTCCCTCTGTAGCCCGACACTGTCACCCCAACCACCTTACAGCCTCGCTGTGGTAGGTAGATAGAAAGAGAAAGAGAGAGAGAGAGATCTGCTTGAAAGAGTTCGTGAAGTCCTCGTCATCGCGTCACAGAACATTGACTGTGGAGTGGAAGGTATTTACCACCACTTGGTGCAGATTGGAAGACCTGTAATAAAAGAGAGAGAGAGAGAGAGAGAGAGAGAGAGAGAGAGAGAGAGAGTCCTTTCATGAAATGCTTGAAAGGGTCCTTGGAGTTTCCGTCACCTCTGCAGACCATTTGCTGTAGGTGGATGCTGTTTTTCCACTTGTTGCTAAGTGAACGGTGAGCAGGCCATAAGAGTGGGAGTGAGAGAGAGAAACAGAGAGAGACAGAGAGAGAGAGAGAGGGAGAGAGAGAGGGGGGGGGGCGGGGTTGGGAGAGCGCGGATGGGGGGACATGAATGCAACTCGTTGTGTATAGTTACCACTGGAAAACTGTTTTTCTTACGGAGTGAAGTGGTAATAAGATCTAATTACAAGGCATCGCTTTAGTGTCGATGAACCCTGTACTTTGAAGTGGCTCTTAATGGAAGGCATTCAGAGTTAAGTCGATGGCGACAGCACTGATGACGACGACGATGATAACGACGACGACATTTGTTAAAATGTCGGTTAGGAAAGAGGTGGGTGATGTTATCTTAACCGGCTTACTCTGAATAGCCTCGGAAGGACGATAACGACCCGGCGGGCGGAGGCGTCTCGCCCTCCTCCAGGGTATAGTATATGCTCTTGATGAATAGGTGTTGGTTAACGAATTTGAGCACCTGATTGTGCGCCCGTGTTTGCTTTCAATTACCTGGAGTTTTGGTATTTGACTTTCTCTTCGTTCCTCAAGAATTCTGTGTCTAGGCTGCTAGAAGAAGGTCGCTGGGCGCTGTCTGCTCTCGAGAACTTTCGCTGCAGCCTGTGGGATTACGCGTGTGGAAGTGCATGAAGAAGTGTGGCCATTTTTGGGCTAAGCCGAAAAAAAAGCCTTTTCTGCCTTGCAGCTGTTACATGTAGTCTGCTACGTTCATTATGATCTTCATCCATCTCTCAGTCACTGATATATATATATATATATATATCTATATATATATATATATATATTATATATTATATATATATATATATATATATATATATAATATATATATATATATATATATATATATATATTTGTGTGCGTGCGTTTATAGGTTTGTATGTGTTCATAAATTCGGGTGCAATTATATATATATGTATAATACATATATGTGTACATATGTGTGTATGTATTTTACACTAGCATGAAAGTTGAATACTGCACATAAACCTTTAACTTCGAGTTATGCGACGCAATCGCTCTTTAATCTCTGCCCTTATGAAGACAATAATCCCTGGTAAGCATCTTTAAAGAATAATAATAATAATAATAATAATAATAATAAAATAATAATACTATCCAGTCTACCTTCTCTATTCGAGCTTCGTAATTCCTCGTTCCGGTTGTGCGAAAAGAATGCTGTCACTGATTTCTATTTTAGCTTGCCTAAATTCTAAGAAAAACTATCAAAGAATGGTTTTTTCCCTCTTGCTCTTATCTCGGCTCTTGAGTATTCGATAGACTGCTACTTCAGAGGTTTCTTTTGTGCTTTGTTGCTTTTGAAAAAGGTTATATATAAATTTTCTTGTTAATGTTGTCGATTTGCTGAGAGGGATGACACTTCATCTGCTTGGAGATGTTTATTCATATGAGCGACGGTTTCTGCACGATTTATGTTTCATGAAAAGCTGAAGGTTGCAGTAAGAACTGGAAGGTTTCTGTCAAATAAATTTTCAAGTAATACAAATGATTATTTCATCTCGCACGAAGTAATGGAGTTATTAGTTATTGGAGATATGGCTTATTAAAGATTTTCTTTTTCACTTTATTGATAGAGGTGGCTTTTCTCTCACACGAGTTTGCGAAATAGAATCCATTTTCAACGAAGTTTTTATTAATGATCATTTGACATCCTTCGTTTCTTTTACATGTAAAGAGTTGACAGAATGCCCAATGGGATATATAGGCAAGATATCACACTT
>NC_087211.1:50678108-50735608 GCF_015104395.2 Macrobrachium nipponense | reverse complement strand
GTAAAGTAATAACTTCGCTTCAGAGTAATAAGGGCCATAACTAAGTTTGAAGTCAGTCTTTCAAATAAAGCACCTCTTTTTCTACAGGAACTGAAGTTCGACTTTCTATGAATAATATTTTTGATTGTTTTATCTTATATTCATTTCAGAATCATGTCTTCAGTAGAAAGTTGAATAGCGATTCATAAGTCTCTGCAACAAAAACTTACAAAATCAGGACATTTGGTTCCTGGCGTCACTTGCATAGCAACACACACTTTCGTGAGTTAGTATCCGAGATCAGGTAACGCATTTGATTCTACTTTTGCTCGTTTCCTTCTGCTTGAGGTTTTCATTCGTTTTATACTGAAAAAAGGGACTCAATTTCCAAGCAACTTTCCTACTGCGTGTCTCCAGCGGCGCTTCACGTCCTTGCAGCACTGGCAGGGGTACCTATGTGACAACCCCAGTATCCGACATTGACTACTGTCAAATTCTATCGTGACTTTTTTTTTTTCCTCTTTTGCTTTGAAAAAGAATGGACCCAAATTTAAACACCAGCCTCCTGATTTGCGTGAATGTTTTGAGAGTTGTGTAGGAGGGAAACATTTAGAAATTATATTTCCCACTGTTTCAGCAACAGCTGCTGTTGTTGCCTTAGATTAACTGAGAGTATAGAAAGTTGAGAAACGGAGAATAAGGTGGACTGTGAAGTTAACATTTGGAAATAACGATTCTTGATTCCAATTCTCTACTCCAAGACATTCACGCAAGCCATGAGACAGCTGTGAACAATTCGAATTGAGGTCCAATGATTTGTTAATGCTTCTGATGAACCCCGTTATGGATATTATTATTTTTTTTTTACCGAAGCTTAACTATCACCACTTTTTATTATTGCTATTAAGCTTCATTTATCTTGAGCATTCGCCCATTTCGTACGCACCATTCGCCTTGCATTTTAAAATTGTCTACTTCCATTACGCGTTTTTTGTCTATCAGTTTGTTAATATTTATCCAACTGGTAATAGATTATGTTTTTCACATTTCTTACCTTTCAACCTGTAATTATTTTATGGATTGCTTTCGAGAGACGGGAGCACAAGCGTGTTCAAACGTTACCAGAAACATCTAGTTGTAGTTTGCTTGCACCTTTGTTGGCTGCCCATACTCCTATTGCAGTATCATTATTCAATTACTATCAATTCTTATTACGTCTCCTGAACCACAGTATCACTCTTTATCTACTTGTATTCAAACCTCGTGTTTTGGTGCATGAACATTTTTTGATCCACTGTTTGACCTATTATATCCGAGATTCCAAGGCTCGTTTGATATTCCTCGTTTGGTGAATCTAATTGTCTCTAAATATGAGCTATATTTTCGACTGTTCTCCATGCATGCGAGTTTACATGCCTTTTTCAGAGAATTACTCACTTTACCTACTGTGTATTTCTGTGTACATACCTGTTTGCGGAACTGCTATGCATGTGGCATTTTGCTACAGTTATTTCTTTATCCTCAAGAATTGTCCTCCGTACCGATAATTATCAGTGCCATGACTGGGAGGAGAATTCTGAATGTAAACGAAATTTTTTTTCCAGCTTCATCCCTGATCCATTACAGATACTTAATTACGAAGTAGGTTCGCATGCAAGTTATGTGATGCATTGGCGCAAGTGTAAGGGTGTCGACGTCCAGCAGTGAGGATCGGGTGTGGCTGCGTGAAGCAGCTATGATAATGAAGTCTCCCTCAAGGGGGACTTCGTTACTGCTCCCGAAGTCACGTGTATTTCTTTGGATTCCCTTCATGCAGTTCATTTGTTGTGACGAATATCTCGTTTAGCTTCTAAAGAATAAGTTTTCAGTTATGGGTTAACCAGAAGCGTTAGTCAGTTACCTGACACTGAAAATTCCTCTTCTCAGGATTGTTACCTTTCAACTTTTGATAAAGGTCTTTCGATCCGACTTTTACCCTGTAGTTTCCATCATGACTAAACGTGAAATTCAGCTTGAGGTGCTTTGTGACGTGAGTCAAGAGTCACTCGTTTGTCATGCAATGAATATTGTGGGTGGTCAGGCTGAAGTGTTAATTGCAGTTTGTATATAAGGATAGACGTTGTTGTTAATATTATTTGCTGTTCATGCCATCAAGATAATGTTAATATCAGAGCGGTTTGAGATTGCAAAGGCCGTACCCGAGGGATATTTCATACCGTCCCAAAACTTGTACCTAAATACGTTTGGTTACGAGCCAGGGCTGGACGACGGCATGTTGAGAAAGGATGTTTCTTTCCCGTCGGTCATCTGTGTTTCACATAAAGAAAATTACGCATATATATTTTATATATATATATATATATATATATATATATATATATATATATATATACGTATATATATAATTATTGTATATATGTATATATATATGTATATGTATATACACATATACATACATATATATATATATATATATATATATATATATATATATATATATTAGCCATTATGAAGAGGAGTAGGAACATTGAATAAAGATAACGTCAGTGAAAACTGTAGATAAATTTCGATACTTCATCTGGTTCCAAACAAATGTCCGTATCGTCTCTCTTGGCAATAACATTTTCCCTCATTAATTTACCATCATGAGTTTCCTAGGAACCCCAGTTTGGATAAACAAATAAATAATTGCCAGAGGTAGGGTCTCTGTAGTATATGTTTTATCATTTTATTGCAATTGCATTGCATTCTAAGTGAGACGCTGTTGACACGAAATTTCTGTGTTATTTGTTGCCTTAATATGCAGTTACATGACGCCCTAAACTGTTCTTGTTCTCACCGTTGCTGCAAATAATCTTTTTATGGAACATTTCTTTTTTTTTTATAAACAGTTAGGTTGTAGAAACGTGCGTGCACATACACATTAAATGTATTACACGCTAGCTATCGTTATCATATTTAGCAAATAATAATCGTTGCAATCCGAAGTGTGTCATTTGAGGCTGTTACGTGTGCATGATGATTGAATTTTTAGCGTCCTACTGCAGTCTTTATTACGGCCATTTTAACTGTGAATAACGCAATGTTTCAGCGTAATTGGATTGATGTAATTAATGCACTCGTTCGCCTGCTTTTTGGAATGGTCATATTCACGTGCAGTTCATTTTCATGATCAGAATTGGCCAATAAGCTCCCTTTTATATTGGTCTTTTTCATCGAATGGTCTATCAGAAATTTGGGACACCGCCATTTAATTCCTTATTCAGAACGTTCATCCATGATTTTAGGCGGACTGTTGTAGGGACCGTTCGGTTTCGGCAATGCAATGTTGCTACTATCTAATATGTATACTTTATCTACATTTCTCTGAGCGCAGGCTACCTTTTCTGTTCCTCTCGCTGCTTGTTGAAAGGAAGGGTTCTCTCTCTCTCTCTCTCTCTCTCTCTCTCTCTCTCTCTCTCTCTCTCTCTCTCTCTCTCTCTCTCTCTCTCTCTCTCTCTCTCTCTCTCTCTCTCTCTCTCTTTCTGTCTCCTTCGCAATTCGCCCTCCAGAATTTATGCATTGTATACAGAATATTTTATTAATTAGGTCACACACTCAAGGCCCCGAAAAGGGAACAAAGTTATCTGTATAAAAATAGAAATTTGACGAAAAGGAAAACTAAAAGAAATAAGTTTGTCAAACGGATGTCTGTCTATTTCTTAACAAGAGGATTCGCTTCTACCTCCGATACAGTAATTAACGCTGATCTATATTGAATTTCAGACGGAACATCTTTTTAGGTCAAACTAAATTCAAATTTATTAACTTCCATATAGTTTGTTCATTTTTCACTCAAGAATAAGACTTTCTTGAGAACATTAACTTTTATTCTTTATACAGTAATTAATTCCGATCTATATTGAATTTCCGTCGAACATCTTGTTCGGACTCAAACTAATTTAATTTAATAACTTAATTATTTGATCATTGTTCATTCAAGAATTCTTTTTATCGTAATTGCAGTTACGAGAAGCAGCTAGTTACACACACACACACACACACACACACATATATATATATTTTATTAATATAGATATATTTATATTATATAATTATTAATAATGTATATATATGATATATATATATATATATATATATATATATATATAAAGAGAGAGACAGAGAGATATGTTTCACAAAAACAGAAGTTAGCTGTCCTTTTCTTTATGTCTTTCTAAAATATCATAGATGATATTTGGCAATTAGGTAATGCATTTTTGCTTACTTTGGAAGTAAGCCTACAAACTGCTTTGTTGTTGTAGATGTTGTCCTTGTTGGGGGTGGGTAAGGTCTATGAGGCACTGAAAAAGGTGTTTCGTGTTAAGTTAAAGATACGGGAATTTTAGGATAGGATATTTATGATTTACTTATGAGAATGAAAATGTGAAAAATGAATAATGTGAGTGTTGAACAGTACAGAAAAATTATTTCTGATGAAACATAGCGTATTTATTTTAATTTTCGTTAGTGAAACAAGGCTCTATTTGACCGTATATTTTTGCACGTTTTAATTTACGTTAAAAGTTAATAATATAATGTTTACAATTTATGCGTGAGGAGAAAATCTTGCACGCGTCCCGAGTAAGCTAGAGGTCGAATCATGCTTTGTTTATCAAAGGATCCCAGTTAGAACGACACTATGTTTCCAGCCGAAGCCCAGCTTTGGTCGCGTTGAATTTTATTTTCCCACAACATTCTCACATTTCGCATATTCCCTGTGTCTACTCTTCTTCTCTTTGATCACATATGGGCAATTTACGGAAGCTGTCTCCTAAGAAAAGGAATGGATGTTTGAATATTCATGAAAATAACATGTTGTCATATCGAAGCAGCCATTTGCATCGTTTCAGTCGGGGAGAGAACTTCGGAGAATGCCTTGACATGATTTGAGAAATTGTGAATTCGGTCACGGCATTTTTGGATAGCTACATCCCTGGTTGGATGCGAACTAGTCACGTAGCCATCCAAATTTGTGCACGAATGCCACGAAATCACTTTGCTATGACGTCACAGCAACACTTGTGAACTGTATAATGATCTTGTTGGGGTGCTACCAAGGACATAGCATACATAAATACAACGGTATCAGGTGGTATTTGGGACATCGATTAGGTTCTTGAATAATGGAAGTTCTGAGAACGCTTAATTAATTATCTAAGGCACCGGCAAGACGTAAGAAAAAAAAACTTGTTGGTGTACATTGTAGGATCTATTTCACGATAACAATAGATCGATTTCTTCGTTTTGGGTTCCGGGTTTTTATAGACGCAATGAGATCAACATTTGTCGAACAGGTAGTGCCTACTACGTCAAAGACTCCTTAAGAGATATTATTATTATTATGATTATTATTATTATTATTATTATTATTATTATTATTATTATTATTATTATTATTACGATTCCACAATTCTACCCTTTCGCTGGGTTTCCCCCCAAGTCTCCCGTTTTAAATTGAGACTTGGAAACGGAGCAAGTTAATAGAAGTTGGACAACCAAATAAGAGGAGACGAGAGAGAATCGATGATAAGGAGGAGGTAGAAAGTCACAAGGCGAACAAGAAGCAAGTTTTTGCAATATGGCATTTTCCTGAGGAAACTTTGGATAAACATAAGAGAGATGAATCATGGAAAGGCGATTTTAGTCTAGGATTTCTTTTTTTTTTTTCTTTCTTTCTTTCTTAAGCCAACCTTTGGTTTCTGCGTCTTTGTGTCCACCTGCCACTATTAACAAAGGCACTTCATAACGGAGAGAAAATGTCCATATGTAAGAGACAGAGTCATCTCTTTACCTCGTGTCATAAGACTTGTCCGCTGACACTTTCAGCATTTCACGACCATGTTCAGAATTCTTAACTTAGGGAAAGAAACGGTGGTGAAGTTATAAGCGTATTACAAAGTTGCCTTTATTTCATCATGTTACTTCTCTCTCTCTCTCTCTCTCTCTCTCTCTTTCTGAGTCTCCTCACACACACACACACACACACACACAGGCTGCGTATGAGTTGCTAGTTATCACAATTCCATTCAGAATAACAGCTCGTCTTCATTTTTGGTGTTTTTCTTCATACTATAGCTTTTAACATTAATTTTGTTTGAGAAACATGCAACTTTTCATTAATATACACACTTGATATTATAATTCCCTTTTGGTGTAAGTTATTCTCGACGCTTATTATTATTGAATAATAATAAGCGTTATTTCGTGGCTTAACATCTCCCAAAATGTTAAGCTAAAAATAACACTTACCGTGGAGTTCACTATATCTTGGTAACTTACACCTCGAGGGAATTATAATTGCCCGTAGGCGTAATTTATTCCCAAGGTAAGGTGCGCTTGTTATTAAGCGATATTTTTGTCTCCTTTCGCCAGAGAATTTTCTCTTTATGACTTAGTAACGGTTGGTGGTGGAAAGTTTGTATTTCTTAACATTAGCAGCCATGAATTGGACCAGGGATCTTTCAGATTCACAATTGATCTTAACTCCCCTTGTCCCTCCGAGAGCAACCTTTTCTCCTTGCATTGCGAAAAATTACATTTTTATCTGTTTGTTTATTAATTCGTAAATGAAAGATCACCTGTTCTGTCTGTATTTTTCATTAACTTTGTTACTTCTTTCAAATGAACACCACATTCTTTGGAAGCCTGAATTTCAAGCCAGTAACCCCGCTGTTGGCTTGTTCCATGTGATTATGGTTCATCGTCAGCAGACTCCCTGCTGACGACCCCAAATATAAGGAGGACGGACACCACTCCAGAAGCAGTCTACCCTCAGCTTCCTAGCCTAGAGGATGTCAGGCAGCTCCAGACGAAAGTTCGCTTCAAGAGAGAGAGAGAGAGAGAGAGAGAGAGAGAGAGAATATAGTAATAATAATATTTCTGAATATAAGATATGGGTGAATACATAAAAAATCTAAGCACACATACAAACACACAGCGTGTGTCCGTGTGTGTGTGTGTGTGTGTGTGTGTTAAGCCGTGAGTGATTGGGGGAATAGATTTTGGCGACAACGCTCACCTGTGACTGTCACCGGTGTGTGATGATGACACTCCGGCCGCAGGAAGAAAGAATTGAGGGCGGCATCAAGAACGAAACCACCTGTTGTCCTCTCTCTCTCTCTCTCTCTCTCTCTCTCTCTCTCTCTCTCTCTCTCTCTCTCTCTCTCTAACCTGTTGACTATTGATTGACGTCTTTTTCTTTTCGTATGTTCGGTCTCATGTCTTATAACTTGTCTGTATGTTTAATGTTCAACATAATTTGTAACTAAGAGAGGAACATCATGTTGGAAGACATACGATGGAAATGGCAGTGCGGGATAGAAGGAAGAAGGGAAGACCAAGAAAGAGATGGCGTGATTGTGTAGTAGGGGAAGATATATTATGGAAAGGTATTAACGAGAACGATGCACAGGACAGAAATCGATGGATCAAAAGAAATTTACATAATTCCAAACATAGAAAAAAAAAACAGTTAACATACATCCCGTCCATGATTGATTTTCCTAGAATTCGAATTTTACATTTCCACTCTTACGAGTTAATGTTTTATGTACATTTTTCTTTTCATCTTAACTTCTTCGAAACGATTCTTCCCCACCTCAAAACGGCCACCCTCCCCGCCCCACCCCCTCCAAACCACTTTCTCCCCCGTAGCTTTGTCGCAGAAGGGGATATTGATTCTGTTTGAGAAATATTGCCAAAAATAGCTGCCGCCGTATCACCAGCCGTCTCCTTATTCAGTTGATTCAGTATGCAAATATATCTTCTCTCTCTCTCTCTCTCTCTCTCTCTCTCTCTCTCTCTCTCTCATCATTATGTTTGTAGCATTTTATAGTTTTTGTTAATGTTCGTATCTTATTATTTATCTATGGACAGAATCTTAACTTTCTCCCACTGTCACCATCATTCTTATCGTAATTGCTGTTGGGATGACATTTATTCAATCCTTTTTTGTTTTCCAAGATTTGTTTTATACTATTTCGTAATGGCCGTATAAATGGTATACGCTTGTTAAAATGAAAGGTTGACTGCATTTTTTGTTTTTTTTTTTGCAGAAAAATGACCGCAGACTCCCAGTATTTCTTGCAAGCATCAGACACTTGATCATTTATTCCAGAAATATTCAGAGCACCAGTTCTCAGCTGGTTTTGTTTTATAGCGAAGCCAGAGCATCTTAATTATTAAATAAGCTCGTAAGTCGGTTCTTTATTTTAGGGTTTATAATTTTAATTGTCCATAGAATCACGGGATATTTTGATGTGAATTAAATGGAAACGGCAAAGCAGTACAATTGACGTTTGAACGTAGTGCATCTGTGGGCCTGTGCCAAGTAGTCGAGCCAGATGCAAATTATAGTAGGTAGCAGCGTAGGTGGAAGTCGAAAGGAAATTCAAAATACATGCACACTATTATTATTATTATTATTATTATTATTATTATTATTATTATTATTATTATTATTATTATTATTATTATTATTATTATTATTAAGGAGATGAACACAATTCATATGGAACAAGCCCACAGGAGCCACTGACTTGAAATTGAAGCATCCAAAGAATATGGTGTTCATTGGGAAGAAGAAACAGAAGGTAAGGAGAAATAACGAAAGAAGAGATCTTTTATTAAAAAGAAAATAAGATGAAATCAATAGAAAACAATATAAGCAAATTATAAAAATACAAGGAGAATTCTATTAGTGTGGCAGTGCATTGCATATTCACTTGAATTTGTGAAGTTGCAATCGCCTGACATCCTCCTTAGGGAGGCTGTTCCACAGATTAAAGGCCCTCTGGAACTAATATTATTATCGCTTCCATGGTAGCGTGAAGAAAACCTTTGGAATGAAGTGCTGCGCTTTCTCTACTACAAATCTTTTTACTCGTCTCCAGCCTCCCGTCCTAAATTTCTCTTGCAAGAAAGGTCTGTGTATTCCACAAGAGCTCGACTGACATAGCCATGTCATATTTACTGAGCACTTGTCCAATATCGCCTCCATGACTACTAGATTATTATCTTGTATGACTGAGTAAAATTTATATAATAATTTATATAAGATAGATAGATAGACGCACACTTTCCAACACAATCACTGTTAACACGCGACTTTATATAAAGTCTTCTCTGAGATGTTTGATATATGTGTTTGTTTGTTTGCGTTTGTGTAAACACACAAACACACACGCGCGCACACACAAAAGTAAGATCACAGAGCTGGATATAAGGTCTTTGGCGTTAATCGATACACTTTAGTATCCCTGGAATCATTCCAGCGTGAGCTCGGCGCCGAAATACCTCCTGTCCGACAGCAACAAAAACAAGAAGGCTTGGTTTGATAAATGCGCTGTCAATCATGAACGTATTCCATCTTCCCACAAAGAAGTTGGAAGATCGAAGGAAAGGAATCAATTTCGTCCCGTTTTTATCCTTCTTTCTTCCTCTAATCTATGATAAACGACCCATTCATCAAAATGGGAGGCCGACGAAGCTATGAGATCGCTGTGAATCATTGTAAATTATGTGGTCATCATCCTTTCGAGATCGCCCTCTCCGATTTCGGCAGATCTGTTCCTGCACATGTTGGACCCCCATGTTATTGATTTCGGCCTGATAGATCGATTGTGTTCTACGGCGTTCTTCAGTCTTCGCAGTACGTGAAGTTATGTAATAAAGAATCCCGGAGCCGATTCGATGTAATACATTGCTGATGTGGTAATGTTTACGAAAAATATTTCTATTGCAAAAAGTTAAGTATATCTTAGTTTAACCAGACCACTGAGCTGATTAACAGCTCTCCTAGGGTTGCCCCGAAAGATTAGATATTTCCACGTGGTTAGGAACCAATTGGTCGCCTAGTAACGGGACCCACAGCTTATTGTGGGATCCGAACCACTATATTGCGAAATGAATTTCTATCACCAGAAATAAATTCCTCTGATTCCGCGTTGGCAGAGCCGAGAATTGAACTTCGGACCACCGGATTGGTAGATTTCGATTGTAAAATTTACAAACGATATAGAAGCAGATTACTGCATGATCATGCAAGGGTACAAAATCTGTTCCCTTCGGTTTTTATTATTGGATTGTACGATTAAATTTATACTTGTATATTTCGTGACATCCGGGAAATACTTGTTTCCCGAGTCGTTCATGTTTGTTCTTTTTGTCTTATAATTCATTTACTGATAGGGAGATAGTGCCATCAGTGCGCCTCATAAGGTTCCCTGTAGGCATTACTTAAGGTTCGCACAGCATCCCTTCCGTCCCAGGTGCAACCCTTTTCATTCCTTTTACTGTACCTCTGTTCTTATTATCTTTCTTCCATATTACTTCCCAGCCTCTCCTAATAATTATTTCATAGTGCAACTGCTCTGAGGTCTTCCTCCTGTTGCACCTTTCAAAACTTCTTTACTCTCAATTTTCCCTCGCAGGGCACAATGACCTCATGGGTGCCAGCGCTTGGTCTTTGGCTTAAATATTAAGTGCCAGTTGCAGTTTTTTTAATTTTAATTATGATTACCACTATGATGATGATGAATATTGAAAAAGGCAATATTGGGTAATGTCGTACGAGTATGCCGCTGTTTTTATTGTTTTTTAATATTACTATTAAAAAATCCTCATAGTAGTACAAGTCTTCAAATGGAGAAACAAATCCACAGTTATGTACATTTACATAACTGTGAATTTGTTTCTCCAATATTACTATTGTTACTCCATTTTTGGGGTGTTATTATTATATGGGGGGAAACGGAAGATGGAGATGGTTACTCAGTATCATTAGAGTATGCATTGGAAAACAGTTGCAGGAAAGAATGCATATTTCCAGTGATTGATATTCACTATACAGTCATCATTAGATTTTCAAGAGACAGAAGGGTTATAACAGTCAACATGGTCTTTCATCTGAGGGCGGGTGGCTGCTTATGAAATGCTTGATAGAAAATCTTCAGTAGATTTTAAAGTTTCATTTGCTGTCATGGTAAATCAGCAGAACGCTGGCCAACACCCTTGTGTGTGTGTGTGTGTGTGTGTATGTGTATAGTTTATATTTGTGTTCGTGCGGGTGATGTCAAGGTAAGTCGGTAAATAAAAATATATACATCTAAAGCAATGTTAGTTAGAAGTAGTAGGGCAAGGCGCCTTGAAGTGTTATGCCACCCCACCATTTAATTTGTAGCGCCTCGGTGGCGTGATCGGTATGGTCTGGCCTGCCACCTCGATGGCCGCGAGTTCAATTATCGGGCACTCCACTGAGGAGTCAGAGATGTGTATTTCTGGTGATAGAAGTTCACTTTCGAAGTGGTTCGGAAGTCACGTAAAGCCGTTGGTCCGTTGCTGAATAACCACTGGTTCCATGCAACGTAAAAACACCATCCAAACAAACCATTTAATTTGTTACTAACGCATTGGCATTCTTACTACTGGCGAGAAGGAAGACCTCTCCCCAATGTTGCGGTAATTCTGAAAACTGTTGAAACGAGGTTTCTCATTCTTTAAAAACTGCAGTGGATTATCATCGTTAGAATGCTGATTACTGCTGCTTCATGTGAAAAGAATATAATTTTATGGATTCGTTGGAGAAACGAATCCACAGTTATGTATGGGCACATATTTAATTATATGTATATTAATTTGATATATTGCAATATTTTGTGTATTTTTTTATTTATGGATTCGCTCCGAGAAGCGTAGCCTTCATAATCGGTTTGATCCGTAGCTGTCTCGTCGATATACGACAGGGACGATATCTCAAGAGCGTCGTGGACATAGGCTGAAGGGAAGCCTTATCTTTTGGTAGGCAGGCGATAAGAGGATTCCATCAATAACTTCAGAAAATCAAATAGTTGTGACCATGGCCCTTCCATTATATTGCCGCCGCTATAGACATGAATCTTCCTCGTGAGGGGAATATAGTACTTTGCACTCTTCAGTGTTGATGGAGAATGAGTCTCTGAAAATCCTGTTTGACCGGAATTGACTCCACTCTGCATCCCTTAGGAAATTGTTGCCCATCCTGTCTATTAAGGCTGCCTCAGGTAAGGAAGGGTCTTGAGATAACAGGGTTAACAAGGTGCCTGCTCTCTCTCTCTCTCTCTCTCTCTCTCTCTCTCTCTCTCAGCTCCTTAGCTCCTTAGTGTTATATATGCTGGCGATACTTGACGCTTTGAGTGTCTTGTTTGTATTTTGTCGTGAGTAATGTATCGTTACGTAAGTGTTTTAGTTGTAAATATAAATAGTAAAATTAATGCCATTCAGGTGCGCCCCAGTATAGCTTGCAACCTCCTCCTCTCTTTTGGGAACCCTTGTGTGGAAAACTTCCAAAAAATCCTGCGCTTCGCCTGCTTTCGCAGCTGTCAACCTCTTTGAATATGGTTGTTATGGAAAGTGAGATATATATATATATATATATATATATATATATATTATATATATATATATATATATACACTCCACAACGGAAATAACTACAGTATAGTGTATGCCGGGTGAATGACAGCAGCCATCCTATAAAGGGGCTGTCAGGAAAGCCGATTTTAGATTTTAATTTGTCATTGGTGATGAAACGAAATCGTCCCAAATGAGCGCACCTTCCTCTTCATTTGGAATTTCTCCAGCCATGTGTCTGAGGAGGTTACAACGGAGTCGCGCTTCATCGTCGCCAGGAGAATGGAAGCAGAGGAAAACGCTCCCTTCCGACCTCAGACATTGGGCTCATTTTTCCTCGTTAGCGTTGAGACCGTCATCCATCACCCGGCTCTGAAGGATATGAGGGAGGGGGAGAGGAGAGAGGCGGCGGCGGCTGCGGCTTTCAGAAAAGAAGGGAATTTAACTTGAATCCAAGATTAGCAATAAGAGAAAGAAGAAGATGGACGACGCCAAGATAGACGAGGAATTCGCGGAGAATCGCGGGAAGGAATATAGGGAAAAGGGCTAAATGGCAGTGGCTACAAATAGAGAGAGAGAGAGAGAGAGAGAGAGAGAGAGAGCAGAAGTGGGGGGGGGGGGGGGTGTTGTTGGAGCGAATGTGTTGGAGGAGGAGGCAATTGGCGAAAATTACTTTTTTTTTCCTGATTTTCCCTCCTTATTATCATTATAACACCACGCTAAATGAAGAACTTATATTTTATCTATTGATCTTACTATTTTCAAAATTTTATTCAGTTGCTCCGGCTGTGAAAATAAAAATTACCACAACTCAAGAAGGGAACGAATTGCACAAGACTATGATTGGGCGTGTGTGTCGCGGGGGGGGGGGGGGGGGGGGGGGGGGGGGGGGGGGGGGGGGGGGGGGGGGGGGGGGGGGGGGGGGGGGGGGGGGGGGGGGGGGGGGGGGGGGGGGGGGGGGGGGGGGGGGGGGGGGGGGGGGGGGGGGGGGGGGGGGGGGGTGGAGGGGGGGGGGGGGGGGGGGGGGGGGGGGGGGGGGGGGGGGGGGGGGAGTGAGAGAGAAATAAATTAAATGCGTTCCCAAACACCTAATGGATTATTTCGGTTTTGCTGATATTTTTCAGTTGCCTTCTTAAGGCATGGGATGCGAAAAGTACCATCTTTGTTCATTCTCCCTCCTTTATTTATGGATCTATCCGGTAATTTCATTAATATTTTACATTTTTTACTTCTTCTTCTTCTTCTTCTTCTGGTGGGCCTCTTAATAGGAAGTAACTTCAATTATTTTGTATTAAAACTTTGCATGTGATAAGGTAATAATACGGAGAAAAGACCGAATATATACATACACACACAACACACACACACACACACACACACATATATATATATATATATATATATATATATATATATATATATATATATATATATGATATATATATATATATATTATAAGAGCGACCAAAAATAAAAAATGAACATATACACTTTAGTACATCAAAAGCCACCGAATGAATCTGTTTCAATTTTTCTTATGCCTCAAAGTTAATGTTTCTGTATTGTATACAATATATATACTATAACTATCATAGGTATATATACTATATAGTATAGATATATTATTATATATAATATTATATAACGTATATCTATATAGCCGAAGAAAATCACAATACTGCTGAACCGCCTACGCACTCTTTGCTTGTACAGGACCATTAAGGTTTTCTTGCAAGCTCGGTGACACCAATCCCAACAGTCAGCCTTCATCTTTCATCCTGGTTTGGGAGCAGTACGAGTGTATTATAGTAGATTCACATCAACCGTGCATTTGATGTCTAGGCCCATCCCTTACGACGCTCCTGATTGGCTGCTGATAAGCCAGTCACAGGGCTGGAAACTCAGCCTCTCGAGAGAGTTCACATAGGCAGGATGTATGTTCCACCTCTCCTGAGGGATACTGGGGAAAGACATATCCTTCAGTAGAGGTGGAGCGTGCATCCTGCCTATGTGAACTCGAGAGAGAGACTGAGAGTGCCCAGCCCTGTGATTGGCTTATCAACAGCCAATCAGGAGCGTCGTATGGGACGGGCCTAGACATCAAATGCACGATTGATGTGAATCTACTATAACCCATGGGCTCCTGTTCATCAGGGGACATGATTAACCCACGGCAAGGATCTCTTCATGCTTGGATGGTGCGGTTCTGGACAAAACTAATTTTTTCTCGTTTAATTTCATTAATTCTCTCTCTCTCTCTATCTCTCTCTCTCTCTCTCTCTCGTCTCTCTCTCTCTCTCTCTCTCTCTGGCTTCACTGCAAAGGTCTTGCGGAGTGAGAACTTGTGAAACGATAATGTATTTCTGACTTTCAACATTAACTGGTTCCAGAGCGATCGTAATTTGTAGTATCACCTACAACGTCTTCAGCCAGCGTTAGAAATACTTCCTTATGTTTGTTACTATCTCTCATCTTACCCACCAACTCTCATCTCTCTCTCTCGTCTCTCCTCTCTTCTCTAGTCTCTCTCTCTCTTCTCTCATATATATATATATATATATTTTATATATATATAGATATGTATATATATATATATATATATACATATATATACATACATATGTATATATATATATATATACATATATATATATATATATATATATATATATATATGTTTGTGGGTGTGTGCGTGGGTGAGTTGGTGTAGGTGTGGATGTATTAATATGAACAGAATTATTTCTTTGAGGCAGCAAGCATATGTTCTTTATTTCTACTCCATGAAGGTCAATCGATATATTGGTTCGAGTCTCGCCGTTTTAAACGTGACCTTTAGTTGTTTTTTTTTTTTTCTTTCTTTCTCTGTCTCTTTGGTTTTTTTATAACTTCGTGGAACACAGTTACCCCGAAGAGGTCCCATTTTGTTTTTTTTTTATCCATGGACAACAGCATTTTTGTATGTTTCTGTTCTTAGTTTGGTAATAACCGATTTGTTGTGGTTACTCTGGAGGTACAAATATTGTGGTCAACGACAAAATTGAGACAGACTACAATGGGGCTTTTAAATCCATGCTCTTCTTTCTCTTAATTTTCCCCGCATGATTATTTGATCTAGATAACTATTATTGTGTGTATTTATCCTCTCATCTATCGTAAATAAGCGCCGTGTTGTCTCTAGTAGTAATAATATTAATCATAATTCTTACAATAAAATTTATTGCTTGCTAAAATCCGACTTAGCTGTGATTGCTCTTATAATATAATTATATAAATAATATATATATATATTAAAAAATTAAAAATTATATATATATATATATATATATATATATCTATTATATATATATATATATATATACTATATAGATATATATATATATAATATATATATATATATATATATATATATATTCTATATATATATATATATAAACAAGTATATATATATAAACACACACACACACACACACATATATATATATATATATATATATATATATATATATATATATATATATATATATAAAATTCCACGTTTTTGTTTTGCATTAGGTCTTGAGGCATTGAGGTGCATTATCTTCTGAATAATAATAATAATAATAATAATAATAATAATAATAATAATAATAATAATAATAATAATAATAATAATACTCGTTCTAAAGTTAGTGCGTGTGTCCTCCTGTGACCAAGTGTCTAGATTAGGTTCCCATTATAAGTATAGATAAACTTTCAACAGGTTAATTAGTTCCTCTGTCTAATGACTACCCTAACGAGTTTACTGTTCTTCCCTCCCTCCCCTGTTTTTTTTTTTTTTTTTTTTTTATATTTATTATTTTTTTTTTTTTTAGTAGGTAGCGTAAAGTGCTACTACTTGTATCAGACCTTTTGATGATGTCTAGAAAACTAAAGGCGTAACCGGTCCGGATTTATCCACTTTATTATATATATATATATATATATATATATATATATATAATATATATATATATGTATATATATATATTATATGTGTGTGTGTGTGGGTATGTGTGTTTGTTTGTTTGTTGGTATATAAGATCTTTACATACGGTATATATATATACCCATAATGTGTTGTTTGATTAATATATTCATTATTAATGTGCATTATGTTTCAAGATCATTAGATCCCTTATGTTATAATAGCAGATAGTATGATATCTTCAGCTGCTTAGTAACAAGGAGGTCTCGCAGCGTCTGGAGTGAACGTTCAAGACGAATTTAACCTTTTCAGTGGCTCCATGCAACCTTTTTTCTTCTTTTTATAGTTTCTTATAGTGAATTTGTGAGGTACAGTCAATACATGGGTCAGTTATCATAAGCATCCCTTCTGCTAAAGACGAGGGAGTCTCGCTTTTTGACATTTATCATATTTTGTTCATTTTCGTCTTTTACTCATCTTACTTTTGTAAATAAAGGCTTAGGTATATATTTGCATACATATATGTATACAATTATTATATATATACTTTTATATATGTGTGTGTGTGTAATATATATTTATATATATATTATATATAATATATATATATATATATATATATATATATATATATATATATAATATATATTTATTTATTTATATATAGTATTTAATAGCGGTTGTTTCAGAAGAGAAGCACGACATTAGTTTCTGCCGCACTCATGCCTTATCTGGTATGTCAGTGATGCCCCCCCACCCCCCCTTCCTACACAACCTCCTCCCGCCCGGGGGTAGAAATCCTCGGCCGTTTCATGAACCTCCATAGAACGTTCATCATGCGCCTACCTGCTTACTTAAGTAGTTTAAACGTGTGAGGTTACCGTTACAAGTGACAAGAACTACTAACATTTATGCAAACACGTATGAGTAGACCTTTGTAAGTAACTATACTGCTATTTCGAAATGTATAAATTTTTTATTACTGTTATTTTCTAATAAAATTCGTACATTTCATTCTTTGCGAATCCGGTGAATCTGGAGTTTTACAATTCGGTTGTAAATGCGATGTCATGGCAGAGGAATCATCGGCTTCACTTGTTTCCGTCACTTCCGAATTGAGCTTCGTGACCTGGAGCGACTCGACTCTAAAAGTTGATACAATTTTTAATGAAGCGTTTACATAATTTTTAGCCTGCAGCTCACTAATGATAGCCTGTATTCTCTACAAAACTGTACATCGAATATTTTTCAGCCTTTGCCTGCCTGCGTCGCATTCGCTTGTTAGAGAACAGAACACGATCGGTTGGCTGCCCCCGTAGGGGAGGTAGTGCCGTCAGTGGACCTCATGCGGTGCAATGTTGACATTAATTAAGGTTCTTTGCAGCGTCCCTTCGGCCCCTAGCTGCAGCCACTTTTGTTCCATTTACTGTACCTCCTTTCATATTCTCTTTCTTCAGCTTACTTTCCTCCCTCTCCTAACACTTCATTCATAGTACAACTGCTTTGAGGTTTTCCTCCATTTACACCTTTCAAACCCTTTACTCTCAGTTTCCATTTCAGCGCTGAATGGCCTCATAGGACCCAGTGCTTGGCCTCTGGCCTAAATTCTATATCAAACTCAACTCAACGATCCGCTGCGCTTGCAATATGTCGTTCATATCCCCCTCCCCCCATCCCTTGGGCGCAATTAAGTTTTAATATCCTAATTCAGCTGTACAGTGTTTGCTAGCTAAGCATTCGTCATATTTGCTCATATACTATTAACCGGGAATTGCTGTTTTCATGAAGCGATATTTAATATTTATCGTAGCTTGTTCTAATATCACTTCATGCATGATTGATTGCTTCATCAAAGCGTATTTGGGCTTTTTCTCACTTTCAATTGACGCTTATTTCCGTGAATTCCTGAAAGTTGTAAAATGGTAACATGTTCTGCTCTTACTGTCTTTACTTTACTATATTTTCGTTTTTACTCTTACTAACTTTTTCTTTTTCTTTTACGATTTGTTGGGTGGGTTACTTTTCCATTTAGTTAATTCGGCAAGAGAAACGTGAGTAAAATGAGCCCGGACAGATATCAATTGTCTATATTGTTACACCAAAAGATTTACGACAATTTACCGATTCATAATAAATTTACATGTTTGTCGTGTCTATAGTTTATTTATGTTCATTGTTAGCGCCATATATATTTAATTTTCTAATATACATGATGATAACTATAAATACAGGTATTCTAAAACGAGTGATAGTCAAATTTAACAGCAATCGACTCAAATTTGCAGTTATGCCTCTCTAGATCTGTAAAGAAGAGAGAGAGAGAGAGAAGAGAGAGAGAGAGAGAGAGAGAGAGAGAGTTTTCTAATAGACATGATAAATGTGAGTGCAGAAATAGCAGACAGAGTGAGTCAAATGTAACATTAATTGACTTTAATATTTTGCAGCTATGCCTGTCTGGATTTGTAAAGAAGAGAGAGAGAGAGAGAGAGAGAGAGAGAGAGAAATCTGATATTAACAGTCGAAGACTCGGGCTCAAACCTGTTGTCTCCTCTTTGGTCGAGATACTGACTGAAACTCCGTCACCCAGATATAGCAGATGATTAAAAACGTCCGTGGACGGACAGCAATTTGTCTCCATTACGTCTTCGACGAAGGTGAATAGGGAAGGGAAGGGTCCTGGAAAAGTGTGTCCTGCTGACAAAAAAAAAATGGGTGCGTCGTTGTTTCAAAATACATACAGGAAGAAAAGTAGATTATATGGCCATTGTCTTGCGATGAAAGGTATTGTTATTGATATCTCTCTCTCTCTCTCTCTCTCTCTCTCTCTCTTGCAGGGTATACGTTGATGAGTACACATTCTATATACAGTATATACATACATATATATATATATATATATATATATATATATATATATATATACATTATATACATAATGTATGTATGTATGTACATATATATGTGTTTTATTTTAAGTCACGAATAGGTAAGCCGCTATGATTACTTATACGAACAAAGTTACAGCCACGAAGGAAAAGTGAAAACAATTGAGATTGCTAATAATTATAGATGCTAATATATATATCATATAGTATATATATATATATTATATATATATATTGTGTGTGTGTGTGGGTGGTGTGTGTGTGTGTGTGTGTGTGTGTGTGTGTGTATTTTACCCTTGAATATCACAATTTACTCGTATATTTTGGATTAGGAATAGAGAGTAACATTTCATCTGAAATACCTCAAAGGGGAATCAAGTGAAGATTCCTTCGTTGTGGTATAATACTGAACTGACGAATTCATACATTTTCTAGATGCTATATAGAGGCATCGGGGCTCTGTTTGCTGTGATGAATGATTGCTATTCCAATGAAATAGCTGAAACTGTATCCTTTACATGTTGAATTTGGCATTTGCTGTCGAATTGCATGTTGCATTCATTCAGAGTTGTATTAAATAATGGATTTGTGTGTTGATACTATATACTGAACAAGGGGAATACTCAATCTTTAGGCCTGCATTCCCCTTCCCATCACAGTATTTTCGTTTCACAGTGAGATACACGTACGTTTCTTGCCCCCCCCCCCCCCCACCCCCCACCCCCATGGCCCGCAGCAAAAAAAAAAAATAAAAAAAAAAAATAATAACTAAAATAGGTAATGCGAACCACGTTTCCTGGAAAAAACATTCAAATGAGAACTAAATTTTCTTGGAAACGATTATAAAGCTTCGTTTTCGGATAAATAGTTGAGAGGGCAGAAACCATTTCTCTACAAGAACTATAAGAAAACGTGTGTAGTACATTTCTTGGAAAATAGAGGAATTACAGAACAGCCTCCTCGTATTTAATTGCACTGTTGCGTGTGAAGATTGAGGGCTTTACTGAATGACTTGACTATGCTTTGCCTCCATATTTATTAGTTTGATGGTTGTTACAAGGAAAAGTACTTGTCTTATGGAAATAATGTATTTATTCCATATGATTGTCTTCAGTCATTACCATGATCTTGTACTACTTGGTTGTTAACCAGTATAGTGGGAATATTTATTATATATATATATATATATATATATATATATATAATATATATATATATATATATATAGAATGAATCAAAAGAAATTTGCTCTTCTTTTTGTGCTTTTCGCCATAGGAGGCTACCCTTGTGCTTGGAAATTAACTGAACGATTGATACAGAATCCGTAATCACTGTGATAATCGCGTTGCTGTAGTCAAAATATTCGTGTATCAAAACCAGGCTGGCTATAAATAATGTTAATCAACATATATTACTTTGAAAAATGCATTTCTTGCTTGTGTGAATCCTCGCTAAACTCTTAGATCACTTGGGGAGTTTTTGTATTTATTGTAAACGTAAGAAAAGTTGTGAATATTCTAGGAAAATGGGAAAAAAATGGAAAAAATCAGACGATCAGAAATAATAGAAGAGAGAGAGAGAGAGAGAGAGAGAGAGAGAGAGAGAGGAGTAATTGGTCATTTCCAAATTCCCAAGTGTGTATTGCTACGTGGGGCGGGGGGGGGGGGGGTGGGGGGGGGGGGGGGGGGAGGGGGTGCGATGGGCATCGGACGTAGGGGAAACCGTTTGTAGTGGCTGAAGAGCGGCTGGAAAGCTGGAGAGGCGATGTTTGATGAAACGATTTGAAGGGAACAAGTATTTGGAGATTAGATTTGGATTCCTGCCTCTTGCATATGGTGATTCCCCCACCCCCTGCATTTTTTATTCATGCCTTTGGATTTCCTAGCTGCCGAGGCTGCAATTCCCTTTCCTCGATAAGGTTTTCTGATTCGAGTAACTACATTTGGTGTGACTCGGGGAAGATTCATTTGTTGTTTTTTGTGTCCAGAAATTGCATACTGGATTTTAACATTGTGGAGAGTAAAAATCGGAAATCTTACTCATTTCTTACAAGATTAGAGGTCACTTGCGCAAATGTTTGGTCGCAAGACTATACATGGTATAAGATGTAGGAGCATACGTATATATATATATTATATATATATATATAATATATATATATATATATATATATATATATATAGTAATATTTATATATATATATATATATATATATATATATATGTATATATATACAATAAAATTGAATTTATCAGGCAATTGTCGACATAGCTCGGCCCTCTAAGAGTCAGTTTCGCGTTATTACAGTAGAAAAGAAATCATAAATGTTAAAAGTAATTCACAAACACCAACGAACCACAATGAATCAAGTAGTTTGTGTTCATTTTTAGCATCGCTGATAAATGTTTGGTCATAATTTGGTTATAGCCCTAACCCAAATAAAGTTATCTGTGTTATTATTATATCATCAACATTAGGCACAGAGATTTATGTATGTATATAAGTTTAGTTAGACTAAGTGTGATGTTGATGAAAACGACAGACAGGCCTAAGGCTGCCAAGGACTTTATACACCCCATCATTACATAGATGTGTACGAGGCATGGCAGCCCTATCTCTATTGTTTTGGCTTAATTAATTAACTCTCTCTCTCTCTCTCTCTCTCTCTCTCTCTCTCTCTCTCTCTCTCCTTGAATTTACAATTCTGTGGAATGATTATGCATATGCTACTTGGGGTCCTAATACCTGCAATGCATACCAGATTAATATTTATTTACCCTTACGCGAATCGCGAGCTGCAAATGGCAGATGCCTAAGGGCTGTGGGTGCTGGTGCTATCGTCGTGCTCCATTTACTACATCCTGAATAGGAGAGAGAGAGAGAGAGAGAGAGAGAGAGAGAGAGAGAGAGAGAGTCCAATGGATTGTTTTAATATTTTTCCTGATTTCCATCTTTGATACTAATTTTTTTTATTTGTGGTCTGGGGATATTTTAGCATTCATTCTAACTTGTTGAAGCATCCTTTCCCATTAGGTTTATTGCACATGCATTTGATGTGTAAATTAGAATACTGGTTAAGACCAGGTTATGCTATTAATCTCACCGTGGGGGAAGCCATTATTTCTCATCCAATCCTCGCATTCCTCTTCGTCTTGTTACTCCAAGACGCGCTGCTGCCACCGGACTACATACAAAAGATGTCCTTGTTAAGTAAGGCGGCGTGTTTACCATGTAGCTGCAATTCGTTGCCATGGCAACGCTGATCAACAAGCATAGGAAGGCTGTTGCTCTCTCCCCTCCCTGCATCTCCAAGTGGTAGTAAGTGACCTCCCTTCCGCGCTGCGTCGGCTGCGCTCCAGATTTATTTTCCTCTTCGAAAATTGATGTCTAGGTCAATTCCCTCCTTGAGAGGGACAGGCATATCTTACATGACGTCAAAAGCTGATCATAGGACTTCCGAAATACCTCTGGTGGCGAGGGAAGTCGAGTCCTTATTATGGTAGTGACTGTTCTCGGGTTTTCTGACCAGGAGAGAGAGAGAGAGAGAGAGAGAGAGAGAGAGAGAGAGAGAGAGAGAGGGGGGGGGTTGGGGGAAGGGGGGGAGGTGGGGGCAATAATCGTGTGAAGCACCAGAGTGAGGCTTGCTGTCCAATTCAGTTAGCCGGTCTATTAATTTAGACTTTGTGGAGTTAGCTCAGATTTTCGCAGATATATTTATTTTTAGTTACGCATCACTAACTTTATTTACTTAGGTTTGCACGTATGAACATGTAAATAGTTATTTGATTTTTTTAAAATGTTAAAAGTATGTAGAAAATCTCGGCTTTTATAACAAACAAATATCTGCAAGTGTTCTTTGCATTTGAGGAATCGGATCTATTCTTGATAGCTTTTAGGTTATTAGTGACTCTCTCTCTCTCTCTCTCTCTCTCTCTCTCTCTCTCTCTCTCTCTCTCTCTCTCTCTCTCATGATATTTCAGATCTCTGTAAAATTCAAATGCGTCACTTGCACCAAATAACTTCCCCCCAAAATCTTTACATATGCAAAATCGTCTTGGTTTCGAAAAGATATTCTATTATTCACATTATTAGTCGATTCCTTAATTAGCTATAATCCTGAGGCCCCTGTTTCGTTATAACGATATCGAACGCTTTGTTTATAACGCCGAGAATGAGGCGATTCACAGACTGACCCAGGGTGTGATCATCATAGTCTACAAGTTTACCCCGTGGAGTTTAATCCCCAGTTTTATACCGACCATAATTTCCCTCCAAGTTGCTTTATACCGGTCATAATTTGGCTTAATTGGCACGTGAGAGCTTAAGGCATAAAGGCTTCTCTGTTTACCCTTCCATGCTTTTTTTTTCTTATTTCCTCAAATATACTTTCTTCGTTAGCACCAAAAGGCGTCCTGAAATCTCGTCCCCTTCGACCCCTATTTTTCTCGACATAGATCGATGAATACTTCTTTTGCTCGGCCGTAGTAGTTCGAACAGTCTATTTCTGTCAGCCACAGAACCATCAACCCTATTTTGTTCGTATAGTTCCGGTCATACCCTATTTTCCTCAACCTTAATTGAATTTCTCTCTCTCTCTCTCTCTCTCTCTCTCTCTCTCTCTCTCTCTCTCTCTCTCTCTCTCCACAATTTGATCATCCTTATTTTTCATAGCTACAGTTCAGTCAACCTCAAGAGTTTTTTCAGCAGTAGCTCGTTGGACCACAATGTTTCTTTAACTGTAGTTTGGTCAGTACTGTTATTCTCAGCTATACTACTTCGATTGTGGTCGATGAAGCGTCCAAGTAATAACCTCTTTCAGTTAACTTCTTGGAAGAAGAATTGGACTTGAGGTCCACACCATTATGGAGTTGAGTTTAGACTTCTTTTCGTTATTCTTTTACTACGAGCCTTTTTAGCTCTCTTTTATTTTTGTCCTTTCCCTGACAGTAATAACCCTTGATATTTCAAGAAAAAGTCATCACTTTGTCTTTGGATAATTCTCTCTCTCTCTCTCTCTCTCTCTCTCTCTCTCTCTCGTGGGCTAACCCAAGCCGTGGGTTGCCCTTCCGTTGACCTTAGGTGAAAGGGAAAAGCATTGTCCGGGTAGAAGTTCTTTCATATTTTCAATTAGGAAAGTCCTGCAGCGGACAACCCGACCTTTGCAAGAATCGTAGGTTCGACTGCAGTGAAGAAACCTGCTGTATAAAAATGAAAGTGTGTAAATGAAGCGGCAAGAAGAAAGGCTACTATAGTAGATTCACATCAACCGTGCATTTGATGTCTATGCCAGTCCCTTACGACGCTCCTGATTGGCTGTTGATAAGCCAATCACAGGGCTGGAAACTCTCAGTCTCTCTCGAGAGTTCACATAGACAGGATGTGTGTTCCTCCTCAGGAGAGGTGGAACACACATCATACCCATGTGAACTCTCTCGAGAGACTGAGAGTTTCCAGCCCTGTGATTGCTATCAACAGCCAATCGGGAGCGTCGTAATTGACTGGCCTAGACATCAAATGCACGGGTGATGTGAATCTACTTATAGTTTTGGACGCCATCTCATAGGAAGCTCAACGTTTAGGTGTGAACTGTTTTACCAGTTAGTAGGGAGAATGGGCGTTTGTACCCCATCCTTGGCAATTGTGGGTAGCCAAACATTATTTGAGGTCTACATTATTTGTGAACTACTGAAGATTGTGGTTGGAATAGCTTTCTTCGGCGGCATGTTTACTCATTAACCAATATACTGTCTATTTTTGAGTAATATTTTCTTCAGTCGTTCTTCAATTCGCTGTTGGCACCTTCAGTTTCCTCTAAAAAAAACTCTACTGATCTTTCTAAATCTCAGAATAATCTTGAAACGAGTAATTTTATTAAAAGTTCGTTGGTGACGCAAATTGAGATTCAGAAAGATCAGTAAAGAGTTTTTTTCTTTAGAGCAAACTAATGATGCAAACAGCTAACTGGAGAATGTATATATATATATATATGTATATATATATATATATATATATATATATATATATATATCATATATTTATATATATATGTATGTATGTATGTATGTATGTATGAGGTATGTATGTATGTTATGTATTGTGGATATACCACATATCCACAGGTGAAAAAATAAGAGGCGGGATTGTAGGTCCTAAACCGGTTTCGACTTTATTTCCAAGCTTATTGACGAAGGACTGATACATAGTATTAGAAGTCACAAATATATATGCTACTGAAATAGTACTGACGAACTTACACACAACCGTTTGAGACTGTGTATGTTTTCAAAAGTACTGTTTTTCTGTAGTATATATATATTTGTGACTTGTAATACTATGTATCAGTCCTTCATTAATGGTTGGAAATAAAGTGGAAACCGGTCAGGACCTACACCCCTGCCTCTTATTTTTCACCTGTGGATATGTCATAATGAATCGCGTGCTAAAGTTATTATTATATATATATATATATATATATATATATATATATATATATATATATATATATGTGTGTGTGTGTGTTGTTTGTGTATATATATATATATTATATATATTATATACACATACGAGGATTCAGTATATTTACGAAATCGTCTCGAAGTACGTCGGGGTTTTTTTCTTCGCTGTTTTACAGAAAATGCCATTTTACTCATTTTCATCAGATTCTTCAACGAATAGTCATCCAGTATTTGGAAAATTGAAGTTAAGTCATTCGCAGTTTTCGGGGAATAACCTCTCGGCTATTGTTGACTAAGCGCCGGAATGTTGTTGTGTGTTCTCTCTCGGTTCTCGCATTTTGTAAGTGGCAGCAGCCAGGAAGAATCTGCCTCGATATTGTTGGAGCAGCCCTAAGCGTGAGGAGCAATTCTGTTAGCATGTGACTGACTTGCACCCGAGTTAATGTCTCCAGTAAACTCCTGAGACTGCTTTCACCCGCCTTTTTATTCGTATTATGGCGCTGCTGAGTGCTTTCTCAAAGTGGTTTACTTTCTTTCAGTACTAACAGTCAGCTATTCAGGCGCGACGGCCAGATTACTACTACCAACTTTCGCGTGAATGAATGTGTTTTTATATATATATATATATATATAAAATATATATTATATATATTATATATATATATATATATATATATACATATAATGCGCGTGTGTGTGTGTGTATTATATATATGTGTGTGTATGTGTGCATAAATAGAAAGTGAGAGGACGAAGAAGGTACCGGGAGTTTTAGAAAGAAGGAATTCATGTTTATTAGGATCTCCGAGAACTTGAACAACTTAATGTTTAGCATTTTGCACGTTGATACCTGTCACACGATGGGATTTTAGTCGAAGTAGTTTTTCATTAACGTTTTTAATAAGACAGTAAGTTGGTATTTAGAAGGTATAGATTTGGAGTGCCTATAAAGTGCTTCCTCAGGCGACCTTCCCCCTGTAAACGAGTTCTGGATCAAACTAGTTCAAATGCTGTCGACCGCATTGATTTTTAATTGACTTAATTCAGTGAAGGTGTTCTCAGAGAGAGAACTTAACCCGAGCTTATCTATATATGGCATACTTAATGGGAAGACGAAGCTCTCCAACTTCACTTTATCAGTCGCTTCTTTGTCTCGCCGAGTGTTCTTGGGAGTTAAAAAAAAAAATAATACTAATTTTTATCTTTGTGTAACTTTTGAGTGATTCAGGAGATTCTGGACATGTTCCTTCGGCCTGAGAATGCATACGAGGCCCTTCGTCTCTCGCTTTCTGGATAGGATGACGTGCGTTGGTCCTCTCGGGTTGAGGGGGAAGGAGGGCATATAGGAGGAGGGCGTGGTGACGACGGAGGACAGGGGTGTAGGTACCCCCGCGCGAAATGAATAAAGAAATGCGCACTCACGCTGAAATATGAAATGGGTGTGGGAGAAGGCTCTCAGGGTTCCTATTAAATGTAACCCCTTTCGTCTTCTCTTCCTGGGAGGGCTCTGGGTCTTCTTTAACACGTGCTGTTTTTTTAACTCCTCTCTCTCTCTCTCTCTCTCTCTCTCTCTCTCTCTCTCTCTCTCTCTCTCTCTCATGCAGTTTCTGTCATTTCTGTTGAAATTATTGTCATTATTTGGCGAGACTATCTTCTCATTCAGACTTTCAATTACTCTATACTTCTTCCTTTCTCCTCGGGTAAGCTTCTCAGGAATAAAGATTATCCTATTCACGGTTGGTTCAATTTTCTTATTATAGCCGACAGAACATTTCCTCGCCTGTTGGCGGTGTCTTCAGAACTAAATTTCCAAATTTGTATATATGTATGAATATAAATGTGTGTATGTGCGTGCGTGCGTA
Source organism: Macrobrachium nipponense (assembly GCF_015104395.2). Taxonomy (NCBI): domain Eukaryota; kingdom Metazoa; phylum Arthropoda; class Malacostraca; order Decapoda; family Palaemonidae; genus Macrobrachium; species Macrobrachium nipponense. The sequence continues at coordinate 50,708,055 of NC_087211.1, read as the reverse complement.
TGTGTGTATGTAATACTTCACTGTGAAGTTTATCTCCCTTCCTGGTATGGAGATATTCTTTATGGAACTCCACTTTTCTCCGCCCAGTATAGTCACGATAGCACTAGTATCTGTAAAATGTTTGAAAACCGTTACATTCTTTTAAAGTCTGTTTGGTTTCTGATAAAAAGGAAAAAGGCACGATTTGTAAAGCAAATCCAGAAGGTTCTCCCCCCCCCCTTTTTTTTATCAGTTATAAAAAGGTCGGATTATGCAAATGAGTTACAGGAACTTTATCGTCGAGAGTTGTAAAGTTTAGTCCTCACTGCGCGTTTTAGGTTAGGTGGGCTTTGTATGCTTTCATTGCCGTCATGATGACAAGTTCGCCGTGTTCTGTTCGTTATCGATATCTTAACATTTCGTATTAGATACTTGTGTGTCTTTAATGTTACAAGTTGTTGCTCTGTTTTATATCAATGATTAGCTTAATTATAATCTAAATATATATATATATATATATATATATATATATATATATATATATATGCATATATATACACATTACGAAGGGTAAAATTGGCCTATAAGGGATGTTTTAGGAAAAGGAAAACACAAAACGCGCTTAAAGACATAATATGTAATGTATTGTAGGGAGCCCACTAAAATTTGGAAAATATTGAAATTTTAATGGGCTTCCTACAACATAATATTTTAGCGCACGGATACAGTGTTTATAACTTTGCTATAATATATATATATATATATATCTATATATATATATTATATATATATATATATATATATACATATGTATATATTTTGTGTGTGTATGCGTTTGTGTGTGTGTGTGTATGCTTTTGTGTGTGTGTGTGTATGCCGTTTTGTGTCTGTATTCACGATTTACATCTATGTTTTATATGATCTATGTATATATATTATATATATATATATATATATATATATATATATATATATATATACACACACACACACACACACGAATGGAACGGATGTGCAGTGTTTACTGCATTCACTTAAATACGAACTGATACTCCTCTCTCTCTCTCTCTCTCTCTCTCTCTCTCTCTCTCTCTCTCTCTCTCTCTCTCTTCTCCATTGCAGTTTTGGTGGACATTTCCACTCTCTTGTTACCTTTGTTTCAATTTTCTGTTCTGCATGTTGTTTGTGCCGTGAGTGTGTTTGCATTGTTTGCCCAAAGGTTTTATTCACACCGGCTCTGATTCATATCAGACTAACAATGTTTTTATTTCCTTTAGTTTTTGGTCGCGTTTTCGGATGGCTATTGTGACCCTTCATACTACTTCCGTCTTTTACTCATACTTTGTATTATAAACATAGAAAGACTACGTTGCGTAATGTTATTAAATTAGGATCCTGTAAACTTACTGGTTGTTCGTATTCCTGTTGTGGCAACGAAGTCGTATGCATACCGAGTGCACAATTCTCTCTCTCTCTCTCTCTTTATATATAATATATATAGGTGGAGCAAGATAGATCAGGACAGCTAAAATGAGGAGGCCGGTATGGGTGCTTCCATGTCGGATCTGGAATCCTCCTCTGCTACATCTAAATCCTTTCTTGCGTGGGTAGGTCCTGCTAGTTTCGACTGGATCTTTTATTTAATTTCTTAAGCCAATGCCTGGCAAAGGAAACTTACAGCCAGTGGTTAATCTCCAATTATGACAGTTTGGTAAGCATACTTCTTGGATATAATTGTATAAAGGCATTGTTTTAAATGTTAAGTAAATCATGATCATTTGTTCACCTATCTAGGTACTCCTCCGTCATCTGTATGACTTCCTGTATATATATATATATATATATATATATATATATATATATATATATATATATATTAATTACATTAGAACATTTGTACAATTTTGTTTGTTTGGTCCATTTGCTCTCATTACCTGATTAATCTTTCTTCTGCTCTTTTTCCGTAGCTATAAAGTTATTATGGAAGAGGAATCGAACTCAACTAGCTTAAGCTTCCTGAAGAAATCTTTCCTATACTAAAAAGTGGTTGAGGGTTATGAAGATACACTGCTACTACTACTAATAGTATAATACTAATACATTGCAATACCAGTTATTCTTAAATAGAGAGGACGGACCTTCAGTAAGGCTATGGCAGGATTTTGTTTCATCGCATATCTATGACATTGCTTAGGTATCCTCAGTGTAACTTGCCTGGATGGGGCTAGTGCTGTCAGTACTCCTCGCGTGATACACTGTAGGCATTGCTGAAACGGTGTTTACAGCGTCTCTTCATCCCTTGTTGTACCCACGATGTAGCCTTTTACTTTACTTCCATTCCTTCTTACTTGCTTCAATCGAGTTCCTCATTGGAAGAGTGGGTTGCATACTCGCTTATCACTCTGGTAGCCCGAATTCTCTTCCCGCTGCAGCCAATGTGGAACCAGAGGAATTTATTTCTGGTGATTAGAAATTCATTTCTCGATAGAATTTGGTTCGGATCCCACAAGAAGCTATAGGTCCCGTTACTAAATAATCTTAGCCATGTCAATACTAATCTAATCCTTCGGGCCAGTCCTAGGAGAGCTGTTAATCAGCTCAGTGGTCTGGTTAAACTAAGATATACTTCTTTTTGGCGTTTTCTCCCAGTTCCCCTTTTAGATCCTCGTACTTCATCTCCCTTGTTACGTATCTTTATCTTGCAGCCTAAACCACTCCAACCCCCTCTTGTGGCTGTCTTAAGTACTGAAGTGTCTGTCTATTGTAATCTGCTAGTAGGTGGTACAAACATTTAGTTATTTAATCCGTGTAAACAAAGAATTTTCCTGGTTTACCGATTTGGGAAACAGAGGGAGGTTGCAAATAAATAGTATGGAAAGGTCGATCAGGCTGATCGATTCTTGAGAGGATTTCCCAATAATACCCTTGGAGATTGAGGACTTGCGTGTATTAACTTCATCAGCTGTTCGGTGTATGTTGGGTGATCTGAGCCCAGATGTCCAATTCAGACCTGTCACTCGCTTCCAAACCTTACCACATTTACGTCGACAGATGTGCTATAATTCAGGTTAAAAAATAATGTACAAAAAGACCCTGCATGGAAGCATACTAGATTACGGTAACATTATCGTACTAAGGTGGCATACGGACATTATTGACGTTTTTCTCTGATCAAAACTGTCAGTTTAAAACCAATGAGCAGAAGGAAGTTTCATAATAGCATTTTATTTGTTTATATATTACAGCGAAAAATTATTCTTACTTTTATAAATACGCTATTAAAGAATGTTGGCTAAGGTTAGGCTCACATGAGAGTTGCAGTATACAAAAAATTAGATAGATTACCCATTAGAAATCGCACATGCGCATTTGGAGCCGTATCCTCCATTGCATGGTATGATTTTCGCTTACTCGGGGAGTAAGACAACAAACTTTGTTGTTGTAAATGGAGGGGGGGGGGGTTGGGTAGGAAAGCCTAAAAAAGGTCTGAAAAAGGTGTTTCGCGTTGAGTTCAAGAGACAGGAATTTAGGATAGGATGTTTATGATTTACTTATTAGATTAACAAGATAAAAAAGTAATGTGCATGCTAAACAGTACATAAAAATGATTTCTAGTAAAATATAGCATGTTTATTTTAATTTTCGTTGGTGAAACAACTCGCTATTTGACTGTAGATTTTAGCACGCTGCCCGAAGTAAGCTGAAGTTGGATCATGCCTGGTTATTTCCAGACACCGGCTTACTCTAAACCGACGAACCTTCATATTCTAGTTCACAATGTGGGCGTAGCCTTGCTCTTGCAATCAAAATGACAGCAGAGCAGCGCCACAGGAGGAAGATACCCTTCGCCTTAGCAGGGATAAAGGAAGAGAAGGGACAGGGAAGGGAAGGAGTTCCATGTTAGGAAGGACAACGACGACAATAGGGACTTTGGGCTCAGCGATCAATTTGACTTTTTGGCAGAGGAGTGGTCTGTGTCTGACAAGGGATGGGATAAACAAGCACATTCACCTTCTATTTTTTCTCCTTGTGTTGTTACTTACAGTTACTCTAGTACGTCGGAAATTATTCTATTAATGCCATTCGCCATAGTACGAATAATAGTGATAGTGATATAGTAATCAATATACTTATAACTGGAACAATTATAAAAGTCTTTTCAAAAATGTCAATTATGAAAGTCGTTAATGGTTTAACAACATCATGACAAAAAGGGATCGTGGCCATTCTTACTCGCCTCTCTTCCTTTCCGTTGACAACCGGCTTTTCCTTCCATCCTCCCTCCATTCATTTTTTTCCTCTTTCCCTCTTTCCCTTCGTCCCGTCCCATAATTTTTAATGGCCTGAAACAACAAGGCCCTAACAAGTTTTTGTCGAATCAATTAAGCGTCACGGGAGATCTTTTCCTTCGGAAAAAGCTCAAAATTTTTGGATTCTCTCTCTCTCTCTCTCTCTCTCTCTCTCTCTCTCTCTCTCTCTATATATTCATTAATATATATATATATATATATATATATATATATATGCATACGTGTGTATGTGAATATGTATGTATGTGTGTATCTACAAGACAGACATGGCCTGGTTGACAGTTCGTGCTCTTCTAATGTTTTGGAGGAAGTAAAGAAAATGTCTTGCAATTAGGCCATTCGTGCTAAGGCTCTTTTCTTTCATTTAAATGGAGAATATCAAATGCTGCTTTCGAAAATGAGATCATAAAACAGTTCCAACTTCTTTGAAACGACTCGGCTCTGTAGTTTAGTCGATCGCTTATCGGGTGTAACGTCACTGGGGTTTCCTTACTTTTTTCTTTGTCTTTTATGATCGTTCCGTCAGGTCAGGGTTAGCTCAGGACATTAGATTTCCTGTCCCATTGACTTCTGTTTAAAGGAAATATTATCGTTTACTTCATCAACAAGGTTCTTATCACATTTTCATTTTTTTTTTTATCATTACAACATTTTATATGAATATCCTCCATATTTCGAATGACACGAGTAAATCTTTAACTTTGTAAACTACTTATGACTGTACCGCCACTATTGATTTTGATTAATACTACCAGATTATGATGCTCAAAAATTAATTCAAAGATGCTGTGCTCTGGGATCTATTATTTTTTGTCACTGACACTTTTGAAGGGCTTCATTTGACTGTGTCGTTTATAACATTGTTGTATTTCAGCTCTCGTGAACCATGGCGAAGTTAACTGAGGATACGCTATGGCCAGCCATTTTTCAAATCCAGACAATTGCTATAAGTGTCCTTGAAGTGATTTTGGCTTTTTTCTTTTATCGGTTTTATATATTGTTGTTGTAAAACTGATTAGGAATGCATGAAATTCCATAAAACCATATTAATAGCCACTTATAATGATGTTTTCTTTTTCAGGCATCATTATTCAGCAGTTGTTTCTTTAGTGATCCAACAACATTGACGGTCATGCCATTGTACAAATGTTATTCTTGAATTCTAGTTGTTGCTTAGGTTCTTAGTTATGCTGAATATTATTACAGTATCAGTTCGTGATTTCTTTCTGATTCCAGAACTGGCTGACATAATACATTAGATAAACAAGTCGAAATCATTATAATGGTAGTTTTTCAATATAATTTATTTACTTTCCGGAATGCTAACATTCCGAAACATGACATACTGGTTGATCGCAAAATTTTGAAGAGATTTGATTAATGATGGTTGCTCTTCTGTCATTATTTTCACACGTTCAAAAATATCATCTTGCTATTGAATAATAGGTGCATGTATTCTGCCTTGTAAATTATTGTATTCTGTTACATAGATATTTCTTCTCTACCTATTGTGCTGTTTCTCTTTAGGAGGTCATTTTACAGGTATCTAAATATGAGTCTGCTGCAGTTGATAACTAAAACTGTGGACAAAGTGTTTGTATTTTATGTAACATTTTCAGTTACTAGGAAAATGAGTTACGACTCCTTGTCTAATCACTCCTTTGTCTAATCTCGATCCAACATTCTTTTCTTTAATATGTTAAATGGTTTATAATGTTAGGTGATATTTACCCTTGCTGACTGTGGAATTTTCTTAACGTAAATAAACATATTCAGACGGAATATCCTCTGAAGAAGTCATGTTGTGTAGTGTTCGCTTTTATATTTTCAACTGTTTAAGCCTTTTGAAATGTTAACTTGTTAAGTGCTACATTATATGACATAATTATGTGTTCTGTACTATCATTGAATGTATTCTATCGTATGCTAACACGTTTGCCCTTTCGGCAGATGGTCAAGATGCAAGCGGTGCAGAGCGCGTTGGCCATCCGACGGCAGCGATCCCGGAGGGAGGACAAGAAGAGAGCCAAGGAGAGACGAGCCAGCCAGGCCTCCCTTTCCACGCCCCGCCCCTCTGTCGTCAGCCTAGACGGGCGCGTTTACTTCAATGAGGAGCGAGAGAACAAGAGACTCTTCGGTCAGGTGACCATGTTCCACGTCGGGTCGGTCTTCATCCTGATCGGCCTCATGCTGACCTTCACCTCCTTGGTGCCCGGGTACGTGAAGAGCACCACCCCAGAACGCCGCAGCGACCTCCTGGGCACCGGCTGCTTCTTCGTGTTCTTGGGCGGCGTCCTCACCACCATCAGCCGCTTCGTGTCCAACAACGAAGAGAAGGAACTAAATCAGTACATCAAGGGACGACTGTCCCGTTCGAAATCGGGACACCGGCTCGTGAGAGATGCCGAGAGCGGATTGCCGACGCCCACGAGAGAGCGCCGCCACAAGCCCCACCAGAACGGCGTCGCCCAGCACTCCTCGCCGGAGGTCGCCGGGCAGAGTGGAAGGCAAAAACCCTGCGGGACGCCGAAGAAGACTGCAGATCCCAACAAGCAGGACTCCCCCGCGACGCCCGTGGAGGAAGAAGAGCCCGCGTGCAGCAGCCCCTCGGCAATCCAGGACACCGAGGCCATAGCAGCGTCAGCCTCCATGGAGCCCGTCTTATCCCGGATCTTGGAAGAAGAAGAGGAGGAAACGGACATCGCCACCGAACCCCTCGATTCGACCCCAGAGTCATCCTTGACGCCTACCTCGCCCCTGGAGACTCAGGGCCTCCTGGAACGCCACCACTCCTCCTCTTCCCCGAGGAAGGGCTCCAAATCCTCCACCAAGAGTTCATCGAAAAGCTCACGTCTCTCGGGCGTCTAGGAAGAGGAGAAGGCCCTCGTCTCCTCTCATTCACCACTACTACTACTACTACTACTACTACTGCTACTATAGTAGATTCATATCAACCGTGCATTTCATGTCTAGGCCAGTCCCTTACGACGCTCCAGATTGGCTGTTGATAAGCCAATCACAGGGCTGGAAACTCTCAGTCTCTCGAGAGAGTTCACTTAGGCAGGATGTATGTTCCACCTCTCCTAAAAGACGTATACCTAAGGAGAGGTGGAACATGGAACCTGCCCATGTGAACTCTCGAGAAAGACAGAGCTTCCAGTCCTGTGATTGGCTTATCAACAGCCAATCAGGAGCGTCGTAAGGGACTGACCTAGACATCAAATGCAGGGTTGATGTGAATCATCCATACTTCGCCCTCCTCTTCTTGTATTTTTGAATCAAGAGTAATGATCATAATGTTAAGCTTTGCCATGATTTTTACCTTTTGTCGTCCGTCAGTCGACTTCAGTCGACGTCAGTCGACGTCGTCGTCGTCGTCGTCGTCATCCCTGTCACGTGACTCGATAACCAACCACAAAGCATTGTCGTCGCAGTTCAAAGGATTTTCCAAAAGATGCTGCTGCCTTTCACAGCGGACCACATTTTTTCTACTTTTTCCGTTCTAGTATTTTCTGAGCATCGGTAACAAAATAGCCTCAGGTCTTGTTAGGGAAGATTTGCACGGAAGAAAGGCATTTATTTGCCTGGGAAAGAAAGCTAGTACTATTGATGTTGTTAGTCTGTCAGGTGTAGTCTGAGGCCTGTTCTGCTTTCATAGGCATGCAGGACTACATACTAACGTGCAGATGTGCACTTACGTATCTTTTTACGTTAGTATGTACTTTGCATATTTACATATATGCCTATATATATCCATACATATACTATATATATATGTGTGTGTGTGTAAAAATTTTATATATATACATAATGTATGCATATATGTATGTTTATATAACGTATGTATGTATGTATGTGTGTATGTGCAGATGCGTTATTATGTACACACATACATGTATACACGGAAGTACGTCTAATGGTGCATTAATGTTCTATACACCAAAGAGTTCATTCAACCTTAGTCCTGTAGCTTGAGTGAAAAGCATAGACTCTTATATGTTCAGTCAGTGGCAGGTATTGCCTTTTTACTCAAAGAATGGATATACTATTTTTGTGTAATATTTCTGCAAATCATTCCGTACATTATATTTTTGATAATAATTTAAACCGAGTATATTACAGTTTTTGGCATGAAGCAGCTTCAAAGTAAACCTCTAGTTGGTTGTTGTCTCTTTCTCTTTCGAAGTATTCGAACCTGCGCCTGCGCACCACGTTGTTTTTGTACGTCTACTGCCATGCACAGATTTATATCATTGTCGATGTAATGGAGTTTTTTTTTTATTATGAATGAAGCCGTATGTTAAACGAGCACACACGATACATCTGTACGTTTTTATTGGATACGTGCCCATAGACGGTATAATATCTTTCTCCTGCTCTACGATTGACTATATATATATATATATATATATATATATATATATATATATATATATATATATATATATATATAGATACACAAAACACACCGGACACTGGTTTAGAAGCAGACCTGGAAACGTGCTGTAATTTGCGTCATTGAAAGCAATTAAGAAGTTTGACGCAGAGGTCCCGAAACTTCCATTGGTTCCGAATGCCTCGACTCAACTTGTGTTGTTCTAAACACACACGCGAGCCCAACAACGCTGCCTAGTCTGACCTCGGCTGATAAAAGGCTCTGTTTAGATGGTTGTCGTTGTGCATACCCGAACAGAGGCGCTATATTATTATTAATATTATTATTGTTAATATTATATTAATTACCATTTGTCCAATGGCACAAACAAATAAATCGGGTTGGATTACGTAATCGACAAGAGGAGGATCGATTTAATCTCTTAGGTAAAGAGGGATACATTTGTTGTTATATAGATATATCCATAATATATAAGAACATGCACTCTGTAACAGTTAAATACACGCACACACACAACTACAAATACAACAAATATATATGAAGTTATATATATAATATATATAAAATATGTACACTTGTATATAACATATATTTACTTATCTTTCTCCCCAGTGTTAATCCAGTGAATATACTATAGTTCTCGGTTCTTTGCGCCACTGACATCATGTTGATATCCTCAAGAAATATATTGTAAATAACTTTGTGATTTTAATGATATAATAATGAAATATGAGTAATTAGAATGCATAGGTTCATGTATATTCGCATATACATATAACTATACATATATATATATATATATATATATATATGCATGTATGTTTGTATGTATGTAAATGCGTTTGTATATGAACCCATTTATTGTTGATTATGAAATATTTTGATTGAAGGTAGTTGTACACACACAGGTAATGATTTATCTTTTACAGAACAGTCGGCAGTAATGTAGTAAGTTCCAGAAATTCTTAAGAAATATTTCTCTTTTCATTTTGAGAGTGCCCCTTGGACAGCGTGTTTTGTAAGTGGTGTATAATGAGTTAGCGTGTATCGTACGTCATTTCTCATTCGTCATGGAATCCATTTCATTACATTGGTTAAATTATTAGGAAGAGTGATGTTCATGAATGTCGTAAAAATAGTTTCGTACACTTGAAATTCTCTTATGCGTTCGACTGCGGATCACTTTTTTTCTCTCTCTCTCTCCTTGACATTGGTATATCTCTACTGCTGAGAATTTGAAATCGACAATTTCGAACGAAAATTACTGAAAATATCATGGCTAATGCAATGCAATCTCTACCAGGCGAGAACTGAGCTGTTCAGATTGTATGGGTGGGAGGAAAATCTCACAAGGTCGGCATATAATGTAGATATTATATATATTTTATATATATATATATATATATATATATATATATATATATATATTATATATACACATATATATATATACTACATATATATATATATATATATATATATATATATATATATATATATATATATATATATACACATTTATTCATTTCTGACTTCCATCAGGATCGAACCCAGGTCTTTCAATTGAAAGACGAGTCCGCTGCCAACCTGGCCACACAAGTCAGAAAAAGTGATAGTCTGTTGATTATTTCTTATAATATATATATATATATATATATATATATATATATATATATATATATATATATATATATACACACATACAGGGTGTAAAACGAGTTTATGCAAATATTTCGTAAAATGAAAGAAAATGTCATTCTTAGCAGACAATGTTCTAAAACATATGCCATATGCATTTCAAGGCTTTGTTTATCCGTGAGGCAAAATTTTAACACAACCGGTTTTCCTTAACGCTGCACGGCCAACATGGTGTACGCTATGTCTGAGTAGTCAGGATATTGGTTGGTTGGGGGTTGGGGTTCGGGGGGCGGGGGGTTGGGGGGAAGCGCCAGTTGATGAAGTGCATTAGGCAACTGGATTGCTAGTCTTTTAATTATGACTTTTTCACGCAGATTTTTGAAAAATGTAACATTACAGTCCCTTAAATTAATAAATCACCTGTGAACAGACATCACTGTAATCTAATCTAATTTTAATGATTACTTTTAAGTATCAAGAAAGTAGTGTAAATGTCACGGAATTGTTGAATCAGGAGTCAGTACTAGATCTGTGCTGAATGAGGGATAATGACAGTAATCATGATGACGAGGGAATGCAGGTAGCGAGGTTACTGCACTTTGAACGTCAGCTTTTCTACCTTTTTCGATTACTTCATGAAAATATATTACCATTTTCAGGAAAAACTGAAGAAAGTGAATTTCCCATAAAGTTTCCATTCTTTTTCGTCACTGAGGAGTGAGAGATGTGTATTTCTGGTGATAGAATTTCACTCTCGACGTGGTTCGGAAGTCACCCAAAGCCGTTGGTCCTGATGCTGAATAACTACTAGTTCCATGCAACGTAAAAACACCATACAATCAATCATTCTTTTTCGTCTGACAGAGACGAAAGCATTTTCTTAAGTGTGTTGTTCCCTTAGTGATGTATGAGGAATACTGTTGATGGAGAACGAGAGATTTTTGAAAATACGTTTTAAATCTTTGATCGGTGTTTAATGAATAGGCCGATCTTTGATGGAGGGGAGATTCCATTCGGCTTGCTTTTCTTTTCATTGTTGAATTCCAGTAAATACCATAGACAGAGAAGGAGAAGGTTTCAATGATACTTTAACTTTTCCTCTTTGTTCAATATTTAAAGAATACATTTGATTTGGAAGTATTTTATTCGCATTGGCTTAATCGCCGATTTCCTTTTCTTTATAAACATGGAGTTTTTGTTGCAAAACCCATAAATAAACATCATATCTGCATATTCCATATTATTGGAATATGGTCAGGTATTGTCGCCAGTTTCTTGCTCACAAAATGAGTAAGGAATCTGACACTTGTAACCCGAACATGCTCTTGGCAGAATAGTGAGGCTGTTTCGAATAACAAGTGAAGTGATCAGCTCCTCCCACAGTAACAACCCCCCCCCCCCCCCTCTACCCATAGCTTTGCATACTCCGACATCCCATGCGCGCCATATTACTTGTCCATTTAATGATAACGATTATTTTGTAAATTCACCCCCCTCCCCCCAACAAAAAAAAGCCTTAAAATACACAAGTTCATCGAAAATTTTCTACTCAGAATGACATTTTCTTTCATTTCCCAAAATATTTTTGCATAAACTCGTGTTACACCCTGTATTATATATAATATAGATATATATATATATATATATATATATATATATATATATATTATATATACACACGCATACAGAAGTAGAGTCTTAATATACAATACATGAAGACGAAGACTCATTGTTTACAGGATGCTCAAGCGTTGGCGTATGACCTTTGGAAGAGATTACGAAAGTCTGCAGTTCATTTGCGACACGGTCGAGTTGAGAGTCGGCAGCAATAGGAATTATACAAATAAGAACAGAAAACAGAGAATACTGTACGTATATCACCATGCCAACCAATTTCTGTCCGCCTCTTTGCATTCATTACCCAGCGTGATTTAATTGATTAAGGTGAACTATGGATTGGCGTAGAAAAAAGGCTCTTTCGTTCGTTCGTACGAGTCCTCGTTACGTAAGATTTAATAGCCACCTTCTGCCACCCTCGAGGTACACGTAATCAATTGCTTCGTTGGTGAAGCTTTTGTTTCTTCGCTGCTTTTGTGTAGTGTGAAAATAGAGATAATTTGTCGATTGGAACCAATAGTTTAACTGCGGATTTTAGAGGATTTGCGTCTTGCCTTTTGTTGAGCGTGTGAATGTCTATATAATTTATTTATGTCAGTCCTGCTAACCACAGATTGGTCTTTGTTGCAAATGCCTGCAATAACGACCAAGAATGGCCTGGCAGATTGTCTTAGCTGAAGTATCGAAGCTCACAGAGCGTGGGTCATATACTTGCTTAGAAAATCGTACAAGCTCTTTTCGTCATGGATGTATGTATGTAAGTATGTATGTTCTTGTTTCGTTGTTCATCGGCTTGACTCATTTCAGCTTCATTGGGATTTGAATAAAGAACTCTTAATACATATAATTACCTCGCAGTTTCTGTCAGAATTATTGGTTAGTGTCGTTCGTTTTTGTCCTCGTCCACATATTTATAGTAGCCTTCATCATCATCATCATGATGTCATCATCTTCGTTTCATAACTGAATTTCACCCAACTTCAAAGGTCAATTCATGACGTCGCACCCCAGTGGTCAGTGTGTTTGGATCCGAGGGCATCACCCGGCAGTATTACAGTACTTTGAAATTGTTTATTGCAAAATATTTATTTTTTTAAGGGCAATGGAAGCCGTAAGAGACAGAAGAGCAAAGTTATGTGCATAATTTTGACACACACACACTCACACAAACACACAGATTCATATCTTGATGTTTTTCTAAGTGATTCAGCATAGACCGACTCGCCCTTACAACTTGGAAGGCATAGAAGCATTCAAATTCCACTGCATTGGGAAGGGTAGACGATTAATTCCCCGACAGTTTCCTCACCCTTTGTATGAGTCATAGGGAGTCGTAGGTAAGAATATGAACATCTTTCGTATTTTTGGGATTTTTTGGGAGTTATATATAAATTCAAAAGACCATTCGGTCATCAGTACATCTTACCATTGGCCTCCAAGCTTTGGAATGGAAGTGCCACGCACGTAACAGATCTTCATAGGTTAAAGTTCTTTAGTATATAAGATTCTTAGGTCGATTCCAATTTTCAAAAATTGCATTAAGGGTTACTGATAAGGCCGCCAAAGGACGTGGGTGGGTGACGAATCTTCTTTTACGGACTGTTAGTATCGACTCCTTCAAGGTGATAGTAAAAACTACTCAGTAAAAGCCACTCAATTCGTTTCTTTTATGAGGAAATCAATTCAGGCGAACAGCGACTAAATCAGTTTCATTGAATTAATATATATTACATATGCTATATATCGGCTAATGCTATGAACAAATCAATTGTCCTTAGAGCCTGAACTTACACAAAATTGGTTTAACAAGTTTGCTATCATGGGCAACAGTTTCATGGCCGTTGACTTTCCGTAGAGTGTGTGTGTGTGTGTGTGTCTGTGTCTGTGTCTGTGTGTATGTGTGTGCATCATTTGCCTACGAGAATCCAGCATTGAACCGGACGTTCTATTTGTACAGTATGTAAATATGACCTTGAGAATCAAAGAAAGTTAGTGGTTTGAATCGACACCTGTTGCAGTCAGTAACAGGGACACAAGTGTATAGGGCTTCGTTATTTTACCGTTTGGTATCGTCTCACGGATTGTCATTTTTCCTTCATGAAACTAGTACGTCAATATGGAATTTGCCTCGTGATATCCACTGTACATATATATATTTTTTTTAGGTCTTAGCTCTACTTGACCGGAGATGCTCCACGCAACGGTTATATCGTACTGTTATTTTCAAGTGCCGTTATTCTTTTTTTTTTTATTCGACTCTTGCCTTCCTTGATTTTTATTGACATTATTAATCATGACTTTATGATAGCCTCTGCACATGTCTGTCGTCTTGTCGGTTTAAGAGTAATGTTAAATACTGCATTTACTGTTTCCTCTTTAAGAAGATGTTTCCTCCTCTTGTGCATTCCATCCTAGACTCTTAAGAAATAGTCGAGAGAATCTTTTTATTATTATGATACTCGTGAGGGCTCTGTCATTACTCAGTGAGGTGGGTAGGAGGACGAGTAAGGGATGAACTTCCTCGAAGCATTGGCTGCCTGCTGCAACTCTCAGCCTGAAGGCCATTAGTGATTGCTTCTTGTTTCTTTTTTTTTATGGAAGTGTTTTCAAGATTCCTCAAGTTACGGAAAACTTTTATACCTGCATATATTTGTAAAGGGGTCCCAGAGTTATTGAACTATTTTGTGCTTGGGAATATTTCTAAGTAAGTCCTGAAATAATGAAAATTTTGTATGTAGGAATGTTTTGGAGATACGGACATTTTTTATATGATAAATCTAACACAAAACCATTGTCATTTTTTTTAAATAGCCGTGCAGTAAATATATAAAGAACGATGTGTTTTATATGGCAATATTTCTCTACGTGTTCTCAAGTTTTAGAAAAGTTTTATATTGAGAGCATTTCTAAAGGAGTCCTTAAGTTATGGACGATTTTTATATGGAAATATTTTTAGTGAATTTTGTCATTATTGTTTGTTTAGGATTTCAGTATACATGTCATCGATTGGCATTTCGTATGGAAATATTTACATTTCCAAATCATGGACCACTTTTTACGAAATATTTTTTTAAAGAACGCTTCAAGTCACGGATGATTATATATGCGAGAATGCTTTCAATCAATCTCTTACATTATGAACAGTTTTTTTAGCGGGAATATCTCTGATTATGTCTTCAAGTTCCGGACGATCTTAAATGGGGATATTCCTCAAGATTTCGTGAATTCCTGAAAGCTGTGTTTTATTGAGAATGTGAATGGAAGCGAGGTATTTTTTCAAACGGATGTTTATTAATGTTTCTGTTAACTAACACAAGTGTACTCATTTAAGCGAATAAAATCGTGAGCGGTTCAAACGAATTTTTATACGGCTGCAGAAATCTTGGGGACGATTTTATATTCAGATGAAGTTTGAAATTTGGAAGTCTCTTTCAGTAAACGTGTTTTTTCATTCTCTGTTGGGACGGATCGCCTTACGAAAACTGCGTCAGTTCTCGGAAAATCACATCCATTCGCGAGTAGAAATTTCCACTTCATTTTTGTGTATATGTCAACTTAAAAACAACCTAGAGATGTTGTTAGAAAATAAAAAAATATGATCAAAGATGGGGAGACAATGAAGGACATGATTCATGTGTACATATATTTTCCACTCCGAACGAGTTGTCGATTATCATGTTAGTGTAGTAACGGGACGTCTTGTATTGATGATGATAGAGGCAGCAGCAGAAAGTCTGTTTCTTCTTCTTTTCATAGACGTCATGTCGCATAATGATCACGACAGCAACTCCTGCTCTGCTGTTGTTCCGCAAAGGACAGCGGCGCCTGTTGATTGGGACATGGGGACGACGACAGCAGCTGTTGCTGTGTCGACTTCGCTGTCATGCTCAGTCAGTAATCACACAGCCTCTCTATACAATGTTCTACTAATGTTGCCAGCCATCTTTATCTCTTAAGGACTCGGGGGGAGGCGCTCGTTGCACAGGGTGCGGGACGGTGTCGCCCGAGGTGTTTATATAACATAGCTCATACTTTTCCATATATTCATAAGTCGTTCTCTGGGAGTGATGATAAGGGTTCAGTGTGATGATGTCGTCCTTGGATGAATCCTTAAGAAAGTGTTTCAGATAATGAATGTGGACAGATCGACTCTATACTTATATTACTCATATATGTATCAGTACTTGCATGTGCTGTTGAGTCGAGGAGTGAGAATTTAGAGAGGATCGTGTTGTATAAGGAACCTTTCATGCCTTTTCCTTGTCTCGCCTTTATTTCAGCCTTCATTTTGCAACGTCTTCTCCGCCTTACTCGTTTTTCATTTATTCGTCATTTATTTTTGTCTTTCCATTTAACACAGGTGATTTTTAATTCACCAGTCCTGACCATTGTGATGTATGTATATGAGTAATGGAAAGTTTCAACTCTCTCTCTCTCTCTCTCTCTCTCTCTCTCTCTCTCTCTCTCCAATCGGCGTAGCAATTGAAATCCCTCATACGTCTGTCTGGTATCTCTAATTTGCGTTGAATTCTGGTTTTTAATCACCTATCTGACCTCCCATATCAAACCAGAACAACTTGTCCAGTTTCTTGTTTAATTTTCCGAAGAGTATAGAAAGGAAGGAATTGGGAGAAGACTAGAAATTTATTATTATTATTATTATTATTATTATTATTATTATTATTATTATTATTATTATTAATGTGATCTCAAATGGTCAGGTTGTTATGCCCTGATATCTCATTTTAGTTCATTCTGTGATATCCTGAGGAAATGTATAAATGTGCCACGTCGGTTTGTCTGCCTAGAGTCGTTTCACATGAGGGGTGAACGTTATTCCGTCATTCGCACGTGTATTTTTATGTGTATATGCACATGGAATTATTCTCAATTGACTTGAGTATAAATAGGAAAAAAAATTGGACTGAACCCGTGTGAGGCGACCAGGATCCAAGCCATTTATCTTTTTAATATATTTTTTTAGTTTGACGTTTCCTTACGCCAATGTAAGGAATTATATTTACATGTATAATGAACATTTTTTGATCAGCTGTGACATTTGTAGCTTTTCTTTTCCTTTTAGTCGTCTTCATAAGTTCAGACAGGACTAAGACATGTATCAACCCTTTGAAGTCCATATTTGTCATTATTATTATTATTGTAATTAATATTACTATAATTATTATTATTGTTATTATTAATTAATATCTCCTCTACTTTCAGAAAACCTGTTGTGATTATCTTTTATCAATGCCAAAACAAAGGTACTATATATATATATATATATATATATGATATATACTATATATATATATATATAAATATATATATGTGTGTATGTATATATATATATATATATATATATATATATATATATATTTAGTATATATATTTTTTATTTTCTTTTGGTCTAGAAAGGGACTCATCTATGCCTTTTTACCTGTCTGCGTGTGAATTGGTGATTAGCTCTTAGTAAGATGGTATTGTAATTCGATGAAAAAAAAATGGAGGTTTCTGTCATTATGTCGTTGTTTTAACCCAACGGTTTGATGTTAAGATTTCTATATCTTTTGTATTGAATCTATTTGAATAAACATGTAATCGGATGTGTATCTTTGCATTACCTTTTTTTCAGTGGTGTTGGTGTTGATTTTTTTTTTAGATTGCTCCGTTAGTATTTTAACATTAATTTTTGTTATTGTTTGTCTTTAGTTTTGACATCTTTATTTAGAGGAATTTAATCCTTGTGAAATTTTTATTTGTATTCTTATGTTCATATTTACTTTTTCATTTGTATTATTATTTTCATATTCATACTAGAAATTGTTTTGCAAATGTTGATGTACATAACTGTCTTAGTTGATGTGTTGGCACATGCTGATGTTGAAGAGATTTTTTTCAGAGGTCTGTAAGAAATTTACTATTCATTTGAGGAAGTTAACTGTAGCCTGAGGAATATACCCCCCAAAGAGGCCTGGAGAATAATTCCTGGCAGAAGTCTGTAGAAAGAGTCCATTCAGATTTCTGTAAACAAACGCCTTTTAGGAATCTGTTAAGGAATGCTTTTCTGAGGAATGTATAGATGTAGAATAGAAAAATCTTGCCCAGAAAACTGAAGAAAGATTGTTTGAAGGTCTGTTGAAAGATACTCCCTTAGAAGATATATGTAAGATTAGTTATTGAGTAGTTTATATTTCTGCAGGGGGATATCGGAACATTCCTTTTGCAGGTCTGTTGAAAGATTCCTTAAGGTTTTGAGGATCGATTTCTCCCAGAGGTCTGCACCAATATTCGCTTCTGAATTATTTTTTTAGAATTCTGTTTTGGGTCTTTGCTGAAAGATTCCTAATGAGAGTTGACTGAAAGGTCTTTGTCCCGAGGCTTGTTGAAAGATGTCCATAGAAGGTCTGGTGAAAGTTTCCTTTCTGGGTTCTAAAGAAAAACTGCAAAGTTTTGAAGGTCAATACAAATTTTTCTCTCAGGTTTGTAGAGAGGTTAATTTTGGACGTCTACGCAACGATTCCTTTTGGGGAGTTTTGTAGGAAGGAGCCCTCAGTTAGTATGGGCAGCGGCGACTGTTTTTCGAAGTCTGCACAGGAAGAACGGCCAACAATCAAAACTCTACATAGATCCCATTGCCCATCTTTGGATTGAAAGTTAATCTAGCTGGGCTCATGCCTTGCATGATTACTTTCATGTATGTTTCCCATTATCATACATTTCCAAATATGAGGTAAAAAATGAGGCGACTCAGCAGCACTGATTTCTACATTAGCTGGAAGTCTCGCAGCCAAGTATTGTTATTAAGATTATCACACTTTCTTCTTCTTCTTCTTCTTCTTTCTCTTAGCTCTACAGCTTTTTTGGCCTAAATGGATGTTCTTTTCACTATCATCATCTTTGATGCCATTATTGATTGATGTCGTTGGAGTTGATCGAAATGGGCAACCATGAGATTGGACGACAATATTGTTGCTTCTCTCTGCAATAATAATGATAAGAAAAGCAAGCGGCAGGAATATATTTATGCAGAATACCGTTGTAGGTGACGGTTCCACCTGAATGTCCCTAGATATTGCTTAGGCATGCGTGCCAAGTCCTCTACAGTCTAAATGATGGCTGTAGCCTTAGTAAAAGAGCAGTAACAACCATTTGGTCATGCTCAGAAGGCCAAAGTGGCCATTTTTATGAAGCACGTTCATTAATTCAGTTGTAATCACCTTGATACCATTGATCGAGATTTTTATTCACAGCTCTCAGTCGGTCTATTATGTGAAGCCTACTAGTAGACATATATATATATATATATATATATATATATATATATATATATATATATATATATATATATATAGCACGTTATAAGGGACAAAAGCCTAGTTGCAGCGAGATGGATGGACATCTTCTTATTTAGTTTGTTTTGACTTGCCTTTGATGGCGGAAGTCCTCTTTGTGTCACTTCTCAATAAAGAGTTTGATGGAAAACTTGAGCAGACGACCGAGTTCCCCTTCTTTTTTATGAAATTTAAACTGAACGTAAGAAACAAGGCCTCATGAAAGAGAACATTTTACTTTTTCTAATTGGGGCGTGGGAGGGGGAGTCTAATTAGTAAATGGACTTTGAGAAATTTCTTTCTTCTGTCAACGAGAGTTCCATCTTGTGCGCGCGAGGAGGAGGTTAGATGGGAAAGGAACAAGACGTGTTTGCTTTTCTGTTGCTTAAACATAACCAAAATTATTTTCCCCTCTTCCGTCCTTCTTTCCTGAGACTTCTGTAATCTGTCGTTCATTTATCTTTTAGGTCGTATTGCTGTATGAGCTTCTATTCAGATCCCGTATACTAACGAATAAAGTTATATATATATATATATATATATATATATATATATATATATATATATATATATATATATACTAAAACATTCACAGGCATAATTGAAAGATAGAAATCAATATATGGGTTGATTAGTGATTGAGATGCGTGTTAGATGTCTGTGCTTAGCCCGTCTGCATAACATGAGTAGTAATACTCTCTGGATCCATTCACTATCTGATTCGATTGTCATTCTTGCCTTGGAACAAATAAAAAATTAATAACTAAACGATTTGTTCATCCAGTCAGCTGAGGACTTGGTCACCAAGACCCGAAAAGATCCAAAGCTCAGTACATCCACCTCAGTCTTAGCCTTTCCTCATAACTGGTTTGTTTTGGATCACGGTTCCACTCCCCAGAATCGAGGAGAATGCAGAAATTTTGCAAACTTGAGCCACTGAGTCTTCTCCTCTCCCAAAGGATGTTAGTGAGTGTGTTGGGGGCTGAGACGGGTGTTTATGCCATTGTGGAAATAGTCTTCAATGTAAATCACCGTAATGTTTTTAGAATGGTTTGTTTTATTGCTTTTTAAGTCAAGAATGAGCTTTAGTAATTTCACGTAAATTTCCCTGTATAGTGTCGAAACTTTTCTCCAGCCCGTACCATTTCATTTTATGGATGAGTTGTGTTAGTTATTTTTCAACTTGAATTGTACGGGTCAGCAACTTGAGTTTGTCATTTTGAGTATTCAGAAATATCCTATAACAAAGGACTTAAAAGTTCAAAGCCACAGAAGTAGCAAGGGTGACCTGGAACCAGTGACGTTAGTGTCTCTTATATTTCCAACTTTATCTGACTTCAGCAACATCTCTTACAGGTTGATGACCTAAGGGCGGCCAGCTCTTCATTTTCTGCCGTTATTGTAGTAATGAGAGGTGTCTATAAGAAAGGAGAGAAAGACACATATGTTTGAAGAAAGGTTTAGGTTAACGTAAATGCCTTTCAAATAGAACGATTGGCACCACAGATGGTGCCTCCTTATAGAGGGCGATTCTCTCTCTCTCTCAAAAATAGATTATGTAAGAGTGTCATATCCAGTACTTTCGGCTAATTTTGTAAGAATTGCTGAAACTCGCCGAGATTCTCATTACAGAAAAAAAGACATACATGGCAGTATCCGTTCTGAGAATTGGGCGAACCCATTTAACATGTTATTGGTTAATGGCCACTATATTCCCAGGTAGTGGGGGTTCGAGGGTTGCGCCAGTGCACTTTGCGTGGTGCACTGTAGGTACGAATAAAAAGGTTTTGCAGCGTTCCTTCGACCCCGTAGCTGTGTTCCCGCTTCCTCCCAAACACTTCTGGTGCCTCGAAGTGCAACTGTAGGATTTTCTCCTAGTTCCGCCCTTAGATCCTTGTACTTTTTTCTTTATTTTTTCAGTTCCTGTATCTTGTTGTCCCAAGCACTCCAACTCTTTCTTGTCAATGTCCTAAGTTCTGAATGGCCGAGAGTGTCCTCATTGCTTGGTTTGACAGCCTAAATTTCGTAAATCATTCAATCCTGACGCCATTCCTATGTTTAGAGAATGGTGAACATGATTATGGTCACAACATAATTTGTTTGAATGCCCAGACTCAAGTCATAAAGTCTTTAGTAAGGCGTATATCATGAGAGAGCAACAGTCAGACTACTAATAATGCCCTACCTGACCCTAGTGAAGACCTGTCCTGTGAATTTTCCCTCACTAGAGGGAAATGGTTCACCCTGAATAGAGGAAGAACAAAAGTTGGTAGGACAGGGGATAACCTCCAGAGAATTGGTTACACAAATAGTGCTGAATGCCCCTGTGGGGAACCAATCCAGAATATGAATCACATCTTGTGTAGGTGCCAACTAGGGCCCACTTGTTTGGACATGGATCTAAGAACAGCAAACGACACAGCACTCCTATGGGCAGAACAATGGTGCCGATAAGATATGATGATGTGTTCGAAATATGATTTACTTGGGCTGATGTGTTGATAACTTTTTCGAAAAGATAACTTAATTCAGTTTCATGGCTTTTTTTAGCTTTTCTCCATTACTGTCGTGTCAAAATTCTTTTGGAGGTGAAGAAAAAAAGTGTTGGACAAACTTGACCTATATATCGTTCTTTTCTTTGACATTCGGGCTTTTTATTTCTTGGGTGTCGTTATAAACAATTTCCCGTTCGCATGAGAATCATAAGATGTGTTGCAAGTTTCTGAGTAAAGTATTTTATGTTAGCCTAGTTTGCTAACCGTATTATAGCTAAAAAAAATTGACCTGTATTCAAGATTTCATATGGAATATGCATAGATATTAGTAAGGATTATTTGAACGAACTCTCTCACAGTACAATTTTCAAGTACGATTTCCTTGTAAAATGTATATCTTACAAGAAAATGAAAACTTTCAGCATAACATAAAAGCGTACAGCCTTTCTCAATTTACACAGCAAGTCTGTCACCTCTTCAAACCTTGTGAATCTTTTCCTGTCAGGTCATGGAGCGAGTTTCCTTTGGGCCGGTTGTCGGTCCGTCTTCACGGGAAAAGAAAACGGAAGAACATGATCTTATATACATATACATATGTGTATATATATATATATATATATATATATATATATATATATATATATTATTATAATTATAACAATAAAGATCATGGAACACTTTGGTCGAAAAGAGGTGTCCATGACAATTAAACTTTTCGGGCAGATGGAAATCCATTCCAAGCACATTCGGCATCAACTCGTGAAGTGGACAGCAGTCCATCCAGTGGTTTTTGGAGTATTTTGGTATGATTTTTTAAATTTGCTGTTATTTTAAAGATTTTTCTCATTTCTCATATATTTCTTCATATATTGCCCGTCATGATACGATGATCTCAGTTTAGAAGTTATACGAGTACGTGGACAACCAAAGTCCGCAACAAAATGAGATAAATATAATCAGTGTCAATGCAACGTTTGTACTTGCGGACTTGTAATTGAAATGAAAAAAAATAGGGTAGATCGATATGCCTTACATAATCGGAGAATAATTTTTTATATGGGTTTTAACTAGCGTTGATTAGAAGGTTTTGAATGACTATAATAGGTCCCAGTGCTTGGGCTTGTCCCTAAATTTCATAATCCATCCATCCGAATAGAAGGTTTTTCTTTCGCGTTTTCAAGCGGATGAAACAAAAACCTTAGAATATTCATGAGGTCTCGAAGTTTACAAGTTAATATTGTTTTTTATTTTTTCCTTTCACCCCGATCCATCAGTAAGGCATTCATTTCGTACTCAGAGTTTAAAGTGGCTTATTTGTTTACTCTGAAAAAATTACCACAAAAATGATGTGACTCCAGAAGGCATCGCCCTCCTGATTCTAAGCATATTGCATTTACAGGATGGGAGAATGCAGGCTTCGTGCCTTAAGTGAAAGTGTAAATACGTAGTCGAGGAAAACCACGAGACATCTGATGAATTTGTCTATTTCAAGATTTTTCGTCTCAATGCCTAAGTATGCGGAGCTTCTGGATTTTATATATATATATATATATATATATATATATATATATATATATATATATATATATATATATATATATATATATATATATATATATATATATATATATATATATATATATATATATAATATTATGACGAAGAGTAACTAGCCCTTGCCGAATTCCTTGTTATTCCGAAAACCAGACAGCTCATGAAAGTGTCGTTTCGTAACGAACAAAAACATTCCTGTATTTCCGCTTACAGGGTGTGAAAAATGCTCGACGAACAGAACGCAGAATCACGTATTGAATTCGGGAGTTGGAAGAGAAGGAGGACAAGGCGGTGGTCAAGTTGATTAGCCCTCGATAATGATAGGCCCGAGTCTTGGATTTGTGGGAGAGGGAGGAGAGGGAGGGAGGGAGGGAGTCCGGAACTAGCGGAAACTGGATCAAGAAGCCCATTTAATTGCCAAACTTTGTGGTGATACAGATAGGAAAAGTTAGAAAGGCTATCGCCCTTGCCATGTAATTTTCCCCGACTATTCTGAAGGGGAAAGTGACCGTGGCAGGAAGTAAGTCGCCAGGAAATATATATATATATATATATATATATATATATATATATATATATATATATATATATATATATATATATATATGTATATATATATATATATTTCATATATACATATGCACACAAACATATATACATATACATATACACATATATATACATATATATCATACTATATATATATAATATATATATAGATATATATATATATGTGTGTGTGTGTGTGTGTGTGTGTGTGTGTGTGTGTGTGTGTGCGTGCGTGCGTGTGCATGCCAAAGGAATCATTTTTCCCCAAAAATGGGTGGCTCAAAACAAAAATGCAAGGCAAATGCACTGCCTCACTCAGCTAGCTCTCTATATTGTAACGAACCTGATTTACTCAGCTCAAGTTCTTAAATCAAAGATAAGATAAAAAGGGACTGGAATGACTGGCAGAAATAGAGGCAAACCACGTAGGAAGGTGCTCAAAAGAAACCATAAAAGTTACTTCAATACTAATTTATTACATAATGAGTACTGGTTTTTGTCGTGAAGAAAAATTGTTTCCTAATTCACACATCTTGGGGCGAATGCGATGTCTCCTAATGTCCGTGAAATAGGCAGGACATTTTTTCCTTACATGAACTAGACCCAGAATCGAAGGTTAGCGCCTTCAGGAGCTATTTCTATAAAAGGAGAAATCACCCATCTGAAAATCTACTGTAAGTTTTGCTTTTTATGTTGTGAAATATTTTTCTGTTGACGGGATTTGTCTTGGTCCCCTTCTTGCGTGCAAGATACAGCAGCTGAGTTTCAGTATTAAACGTCAACTGTTCCATAGGGATATTATTTGTTAGGTGCTACACCCCTCGCTAACATTTGTGACAAGAAGCGGCATGACGACCGAATACCTTAATTGGTTTTTCGTCATGAAGTAATATTCCTCTCCTGCAAATTGTATAAGTCCGATAATCCGAAATTTATTTTAAAAAATCAAAATCACTGTGAAAATACAGAACCTTGTAATTTTCTATGGTCTTCTGTGCCGTGGTTATGATAACGGAAACTAGTCTTCCTAACTCCCTATCGGAGCCTGAGCTTTGTGTCAACCATGATGGGCCCCGTAAGGAAGGTTTAAGAAAACTTAACGGCTCCATTCATTATTGCTTTTTATTGTTATGTCTTAATCTCCAGATCCATACTGTTTATGCCCTTTTTAATATGTTAACCGCAAACTAGAAAGTTTTCCAGATAAATCCTCAAAATTGTTTAAAATTATTTGGCTATGATTTAGGAACAAAAGTGTCAGGGACCCACCTAAGACATTGCAGTGACCATTTACTTCACATGGAGATTAAAATAAACTATCTGGGACTAGTAACATTTGAATGTGTTACACTTAAACTCTTTGACCCTGGTCAAGTTTCCTGATCAACAATAGTTTAATTCTTTTTTTTTTCCTTATGTTTAAAAAAAAAAAGCACACACACATGTAGGCTGCCAGAAATACGTTGCAATCGGCTGAATGTTCGGTAGTATTCTTATTCATTTAAAAAAGACTATTAAATGCTGAAAGAAAAACTAGATCCTAGTAAGATTTACCAAATGTTCCATAACAACATTTGAGTCTATGGCAAAGGAGTGAATTCCATTTTGTTCAGTAGCTTAGTTATTATCAGTGATATTGGACGTTTTGAACAAAATGGATTTAGATACACTCAGTTAAACCTGGGCAAATATTTCAGCTTTCTCTAATTTCCTTGCTTCCCTGAGATCAGAATGACAACGTTAATTTTTGTGTCGAGTTAACCAGAATTGGTTCAGCTTTTGTGTCATTTTCCCTTTTATCGCTGCTGGTTTACATCCATACATATATTTCTTCATTGCTTTGGTAATGGTATTTATTTTTTTTTTTTCAACTTGCGAGCATACGTACAGTTTTTCTCGCAACAGCATTGGCAGTTTGCTTTTAGAGATTGGAAAACATTGTCAAGTGTTTGTTCGAGTATCTCATTTTTCACAGCATTATCGCCATCTTCTACCTTTGATAACTGTTAGGAAAACTGATAACTATTTTAGTGGTTGTCTTTGTTTGTGTGTATGCGCGTGCGAAGACTGGAAGGACAATTCACCATTAGGTCTGCCGTGATCTGAATAATAAACGAAAAATTGACGTGATCATTGCTTGTCTCTCATGACTTAAAAGCTCTTTTGTGTCCGGATCAAAGTGATTGAGTTTTAACGTTTGGGTGTTGCCATGCATTTGATTTTAAGGTTCGGATTCAAAAAGCTTTGTCAATATTCAAAATGTCAAACTTTTGTCAAAATAGAGACTCGGATTTTTCTCCCTCTGAATCTAAAGTTAGTTTCCGTTGGTGGAACTTGGAGAGAAATCCCGATGAAAAGGCACAAGAGCTGAATGGCATATTGCTCTCTCTCTCTCTCTCTCTCTCTCTCTCTCTCTCTCTCTCTCTGTGTGTGTGTGTGTGTGTGTGTGTGTGTGTGTGTGTGTGTGTGTCGTGAAATCACAGCGAAGTAATATAATGAGCGTTTTCATGTTATCGCTAGGGGAGAATTTTGTGGACTTTACTTCATTGAGTTTCGGCAGTTACCAAATCTTCTGACGTCACCTGATATTTGAAAGATGGTTGTTGCTGAAGTAATTGGTCTCTTTCATTAGTTTAATGACAGAGTAGGCGTCAACATCCAATTTCCACGACGCCAAAATGATAGATATTCAAATCGATTTCAAGTTTTTTTTCCAGTAGTAAACTTAGAAAGCAACCTCACACAAGCAATAGAGACAGCGCTGTCTCAAAGATAAATGGAAAATGTGCCATGACAATAAACTGCCAAAGAAAAGTGTGACCAATATCTCATTGTTTTTTTGGAAATTTTCGTTCATTTTATGAGACTTGGGAGTTCGGGAACGGAAGCATTCTGTTAGCTCTAGCGGAGCGGGAAAAGACGAGATTCTTTGGTAAAAGGGAAAGCTTTCTATGGAACTTATTTCATCGAACTAATGTCTTCTGAGTTTACTGCACTATTTATTCTGTTGAGGTGAATTCATAATATTTTTCCATTGGACATATTCTGTCTGATTTATTCCAGTGAATTTAGTCCATGATTTTTACTCCATTAAACACTGGAGAAGACAAATTTTCATTGAACGTATTCCTTGTTAGGATCATGTGACTACTCTGTTAAATTTGTTCTCTTGCATTGCAAGTAGGTGCTTGATGTTTAATTGCGAAGGTATACCCTCCTTAAATTGCCGACACACACCACGTGGTAGCTGACGGTGAAAAGAAAATTCCGTTTCAAGATTGCATATAAGTTATACAATAAGCATATAAGTATATATATATATTATATCAATAATATTATATAATAATATATATATATATATAATATATATATATATATATATATATATCTATATATTATAGTATATATATTATATAATATATTATATATATATATATGATATAGATTATAATATATATAGGATATAATTAAAATATATTATATATAATATATAATATATGTGTGTGGTGTGTGTGTGTGTGTGTGTGTGTGTGTGTGTGTGTGTGTGTGTGTGTGATAATAACATTTGGTGCTCCTTCCTAGTTTTAATTGAAATCCAAACCACGTAGGCATCTGTGATTGCTTAATCGATTAAATCTGCCTTTAGAAAAGGCTCGTAGTTTGTTATCTCATTCCTTTCAGATGCTGAGTCAAACAAAATTATCCGTGTTTATGCGTCCAAAATAAAAATAAAAAAAGCCTATGCTCTGTAAGAGGAAATTAGGTGATTTGTCTAGAGAGGGTTTCGTCATAAATAAGGGAGGTCAGCTCTGTATGCAAGTTGTAGATGAATGTAAGAATAAAAAAAAAATCACCCTGGAAAAGCAGTTGTTTTCAGTTGTTCATTTAAGCCGATTATTTACTTGTTTCAAAAAGAAAATATTAGTAAATGCAGGATATTTAAAACCACGTCATTGTTTTCATAAAGAATCCCCAGATCTTCAGTACATTAGATAAATTGTTTTTCATGAAGAACTTCATTCTCTTCTAGAATTGGGGAAAGACGATAATTACCCTCTTCATCCAGTTCTCGAAGAGATAGTACCTTATCATTCCCAAAGAATGGAAAGAGAAAATAACTTGATCAAAGCCGGGAAACTCAGCAGCAAGCAGTCATTAAGAGTTGTGCGGCCGTATGAAACCCCTAGATTATCCGTATCCAGCCCTTGGGCACCATAATTGTCATGGGGTTGGCAGCCTTATCGCAAAAATGTCTTTGGGTCACGCTGAGTTCCAAGAAGCTAACAGAGTACAACTAATCTCCCCTTTTCCACTGAAAACCCTGCCTGATAAAATCCAGCTTGTCTCTCTCTCTCTCTCTCTCTCTCTCTCTCTCTCTCTCTCTCTCTCTCTCTCTCAATCATATATACAGTAGTATATATATATATATATATTATATATTTATGGTTGTGTTATATATGTAACTTCTGCTGACTATATTCGTCTATATAAGTAAATAATAATATATATATATATATATATATATATATGATATAGTATTATAATATTATTATATTATATATATATATACACACAATATATACATACACACACCTGTAAACGACCTTTGTAGTAAGATAAAGAGAAAAATAAAGGCCGGGGGAAACACGAGATAGAAATTTACAAGCTCATTAGCGTCTTTTGGTATTAAGAGGCGATTACGATGATGAAAGAGGGGTTGTAGGAATACTCGCTGCTTACATGTTACTGAGGAAAATTTAATTCCTTGAGGATAGGTATTACATACACGTAAATACCATCTGGCTAAAGACTAACAAGTATCATCTGTGAAGTTTCCTTCGCTGGAGCAATTCATTTCGCTTCTTTCACTTAATTTTTTTTATAGAGACATTCAGCGGAAGTGCCAGTTTTTTCCTGATTTGCCCTGCATCTACGAGGCCATTTTGTCACTGGGGTGAAGTGTTGTATGTTAGAGATGGCTTCCGGTAAAACATCTCTAAAAACTTGGTAGAAGTTTGCTGCCACCGGTCTGGGGCCAGTAGTTGAGGCAAACGAACTGATGACACGTTCACGTTTAACTAGCCTTTTTTAGTCCATCCATCATCACATACTGGTCGTGGAATGACCTCGAACAAAATCGGCTAGATTTAGAGTTCATGGCCGTGTGGCATTTTCCTGCTGGAGCGCGAAATCCTGGTCGAGTCCATAAATGTATTACAAAAGCTTTTGCAGCGCGTTTGGTGTTCTTTGTAATGGATGTTGCGAAAGCGGATGACTACGGGGTGTTTAAAGTATCAGATTTATTGGCTTTGGGTATTTTTCTCCTGTTTTCAGGTTTTGTTCGTTTTGTCCCTTATCTGCGTAGGTCTCGGACTTTGTCTCGGTAATGAGAGCATCAGTATCTTCGTGGATTAATAGTATTGGGGTAATTGGAAACCTCCAAACTGAACCTAGTAAACTAGAAGAAAAAATTACTAGTTTTGTGAAACATTTATTCGTGCTTTCTCTCGCCCGGCCTTTGCCTAACGGTGAGTTGTTGCAGCTTAGTAATATGTAGCTAGTGGTTGGTTGTTGTTTTGATTAAGCTGGCCTTCTGCAAGCACGGGCTCTTGCTCTCTCAGCACGCAGGTGCCAGAAGGTCTTTGAAAGGAATGAGGTGACTGGCGTAGACCTCGGTATTCTGACAAACCTGCCGAAACGGAGAGTAATTTGTGGTATTTTCACATTCGGCTTAGAAATCAACGTTTTCTCTATTTAAGATTTATGGTAATAATGATAATACTAGATAGTGTCATTAGATCGATCCAATAGGATCTGAGCAAGTTCTTGAGAGGCCTATAGATTTTAATATATCTAGGCAACCAAATTCTCTCTCTCTCTCTCTCTCTCTCTCTCTCTCTCTCTCTGTCATTGTCCGCATCTATCATTTTATACCTGTAAAAGCACTTTGGTTGTGGGGTTACATAGCTCTCTCTCTCTCTCTCTCTCTCTCTCTCTCTCTCTCTCTCTCTCTCTTTCTCTCTCATTGTCAGCATCTATCATTTTATACCTGTAAAAGCCCTTTGGTTGTAGGGT
>NC_087211.1:50593108-50673108 GCF_015104395.2 Macrobrachium nipponense | reverse complement strand
CGCGGACCATTATGAGCAGATGTATCGAGTAACCTGTTGTTATGTTTTGTGCAGTGTGTCTGGATAACCTCGAGGTTCATATGAAATAAATGGAGGGAGAAGGCTGTTCTAAAAAAAATATAAGCATGAGAAATGGCGCTTTCTTTATTGATACAGGGGAATTTTGGCCGAGAAAGTTGGAGATGACATTTGGCTTTTATAAAAGAAAACTATTGAGATGGCAATTTGACTGTCCGTCCGCACTACTCGATGGGGCCGAACATTTTTTACTTACGATAAAATGGAGCGATAATGCTTGGGAACTAAAGACGATGCAAGATATTATTTTTGCGTGAACGGAGATAAGGATTGTTTCAACATTGAGACAAGACCTATATAGAGTACATTTAGACGAGAGATTAACTTCTTTGTCGTAGAAGTGCCGCAGACATATTTATATTATGTCCGAGTTCCTGGTTAATATGTATATTATATACATAGAGTGACTGAGAATTCAGAATAAATGAAGGAATGAATATCTCTAAGGATAATGGAGGAATGGATTAAGAAAGAATGTAGGGGCAGGCGGAATAGAAAGTGAATATGGAGTAAGAATTGGAGGAGCTAATCTTGAAGGGATAAGACAAAACTCTGATAGCATACATTGTAGTGTAATTTATAAAACTTCATTTAATTATAAAAATATTATTTTGGAGCCCAGGGAGCGAGGAGAGACAAGAATATTCAAACACATGAGCCTTAGTAATCGAGTTTATGAAAAGATGATGGGGAAAAAAAAGTGAAGGTGTAATGTGAGAGGGATTCACGTCTACTTGTTGCTGATAAGAAAAATCTTCAGCGAGAGTTTTAAGCCTCGCAAGATTCAATTCTATCCCATAGTGGGAGAATGAATGAGGCAGTGACTGCAAAATATTTATTTTTTATTGTACTTTTGAAGGAAAGTGGGTAGTTCTATATATATATATATATATATAATATACTATATATATATATATATATAATATATATACATACACACATACATATAAACTAGCCATATACCTTGCAGTCACTGACATATTCATTCTCGAACTTTGTGATAAAATTGAAAATTCAGTTAGTCTAGCTCTCTCTCTCTCTCTCTCTCTCTCTCTCTCTATATATATATATATATAATATATATATATATAACTAAATATATATATATATATATAGATATATATATATATATATATATAGGTATATATCTATATATATAATATATATAATATATATATATATATATATATAAAGATAAATGCCACGAAGGAAAAAATAAACGAAGGAGTCTGCAAGATCTTTCGACTTAAAAGTCCTTTACTGAAGCAGATACTGACAAAAATACGAGAAAAGACAATACAAGAAGGTTCGTATAACTGACAGATAGGGATTATAAAGGGATTAGTACCTAGAATCCGACACACCTGGAAGATAAGAAACCTTCCCAAACAAGCATATACAAAGGGTACAATTAAAGGTTTAAGACAATCATCTCAGATACAATCTTCAGACAATTAAAGGATTATAGGTGACAGCTATTCGGAACCTGGTAAACAAAACCATATTCACAAAACATGACAGACATACATTCAATAAAATTTAATAACTCTAAGGCAACTGATTTTTATTTAAGTCAGTAATTATATATTTGAGGTCATTCTTAAACATGTTACAGATACAAGGGTCTAAATGAAAAAGGCCACGACTAACATTGAAAATTACAATGAAAAGTAAGTTGTACTAAGCAGATTCTAAAAGATTTCGTGATAAGACATCTCTTGACCGTGCAATTACTGAACTGTCAATCCAATTAATTCGGTGGTTGTTTTCACTTAAATGAATAAATAATGCATTAGATTTTTGCCCAGTTTTTACAGAGTATTTATGCTGGCTTAGCCTTACTTCTAAGCCCTTGCTGGACTGTCCGAGATAGAATGAGGGACAATCCATACATGGAATTTTATATATTATGTTGTTGCTTTCTCTGGGGCCATTTTTTATTAACATTCTTTTTAGTGTGTTATTATAGGAAGAAACAAGGTTGACATTAAAAGCTTTTAACAATGGTTTAATGGTTTCAAATCCGTTAAAATAAGGCAAACTGAGAATGTTCTTAGAATTTTCTTTCTGTGTGTTATTTTCAGTATAAAACTTTTTGTGGGCTTTATTATAACAAATGTCTAATATATGTGAAGGATAGCATAAATCTTTCCCTATTTTTCTTATGTATTCAATTTCTTGATCCAAATATTGTGGACTGACAATTCGCAATGCTCGTAAAAACATAGAGGAAAAAATTGATATTTTTATATTAAGATGGTGGCCTGAGAAGAAATGAACATAAGTTAGTTGTTGTAGTCGGTTTCCTATAAATACTGAATTTACATTGAAATGGTTCTCTATGTATCAAAACGTCTAAGAAAGGGAGGCAATTGTCTTTTTCTAATTCTAAATTAAATAACCAGGTACCATCGATTAAGTTTACTCTAGAATTAGAAAAAGACAATTGCCTCCCTTTCTTAGACGTTTTGATACATAGAGAACCATTTCAATGTAAATTCAGTATTTATAGGAAACCGACTAACAACTTAAACTTATGTTTCATTTCTTCTCAGGCCACCATCTTAATATAAAATATCAATTTTTTCCTCTATGTTTTTACGAGCATTGCGAATTGTCAGTCCACAATATTTGGATCAAGAAATTGAATACATAAGAAAAATAGGGAAAGATTATGCTATCCATTCAACATATATTAGACATGTGTTATAATAAAGCCCACAAAAAGTTTTATACTGAAAATAACACACAGAAAGAAAATTCTAAGAACATTCTCAGTTTGCCTTATTTTAACGGATTTGAAACCATTAAACCATTGTTAAAAGCTTAGAGTTATTAAATTTTATTGTAATGTATGTCTGTCATGTTTTGTGAATATGGTTTTGTTTACCAGGTTCCGAATAGCTGTCACCTATAATCCTTTAATTGTCTGGAGATTGTATCTGAGATGATTGTAAACCTTTAATTGCACCCTTTGTATATGCTTGTTTGGGAAGGTTTCTTATCTTCCAGGTGTGTCGGATTCTAGGTACTAATCCCTTTATAATCCCTATCTGTCAGTTATACGAACCTTCTTGTATTGTCTTTTCTCGTATTTTTGTCAGTATCTCCTTCAGTAAAGGACTTTTAAGTCGAAAGATCTCGCAGACTCCTTCGTTTATTTTTCCTTCGTGGCATTTATCTTTATTTATGGATTTATCACGTTCCTAACTTTCGTGATTCAGTTATACACACACATATATATATATATATATATATATATATATATATATATATATATATATATATATAAACTAGCCATATCCCTTAAAGTGGAAACAATACCTTGCAGTCACTGACATATTCATTCTCGAACTTTGTGATAAAATTGAAAATTCTTAGGGCTAAAACTCTCTCTCCGCTTTCTCTCTCTCTTCTCTCTCTCTCTTTCTCTCTCTCTCTCCTCTCTCCCTCACTCTCCTCTCTCCCTCTAATAATTATATATATATATATATATATATTCTTTCTCTCTCTCTCCTCTCTCTCTCTCTCTCTCGCTCTCTATATATATATATATTATATATATTATGATATATATATATATATATGTTATATAATATAAAAACATACTATATAGTATATATATATATATCTCTCTCTCTCTCTCTCTCTCTCTCTCTCTCTCTCTCTCTCTCCTACGCTTTTCATCACACCTGTAGCTAATTGACAGACAAAAGAGACGCCCTCTACCACATCAAATTGACCGCCCAAATGCTCCGCCCCAGTATCACCTTAAGTGTCTCAATCTCTCCCCGACAGCCACCCCCCCCCCTCTTCCTTCCTTCCCTCCCATCCCCCTCTCCTCCACTCCTCTCCTCCCAACCCCCGTGCCATCCTCCCTAGGAAAAGGGTTTGTCCCCCCTTCCTCTTTCCCGTTGTTCTCCGTGTCGCTGAAGTATATAAGGCGAAATACTCGCGGCGACCCCTCCTTTCACAGAATGGCTATAACCTGCCCCTTCCCCCTTCCCCCTCCCCTCCCCTCCCTCTACGCATCTTGTAATCGCTCCATTAAACAGAGGACATGAGACATATCTCGATATACTGTCCAAAACAGCGCGCTAGTTGGACTACGTCGTTACTTAGGGATATTGGCTCTGATTTTGATTTGAGAAATAATGAGGAGCGGCGATGAATGAATGGGAGAATCAGAGATTGGGGAAGGAGGGGCGCTGCTCCCCTCCTCAATGCCCCCATGATGGCCAGAGGGTCACCCTCCAGCTGGACTCTATTCCCTTTAAATTCCGGCAGTACGAGTGAGTCCTGGTAGAAGGGTCCCTCCCCCCCTCCCAGCCCCCTTCCTTCCTCTTTCTCCCTCCTCCTCCTCCTCCTCCATCAGTTCTGCCACCAAAAATCAATGAATGGTTTTAGCAGCAAACTGACGATGACGAAATGTCAGGCAGAGGCACTGACTGACTGACTGGCCTCTCACCTGGATGTTCAACGGACACAAGGACGACCTCAGGAGTCGCCACGGTTGTCCGTAGGATGGCGTCGTCTCCGCGCTGGAACACTGAACATAAATAAGGGGGGCGGGGCGTGGGAAGGGCTTCCTCTCCCTCCTTCCCTCCCTCCCTGTGTTCCAGGTCTTATGGCGCCCGCCCATCAGCGCTCTCTCACACCCACCCGCCAACCCACCCAGTCCCACCCTCCGCGGACTCCAGGTCCCACCTCACTTGCTGCTCCCGCCGCCTTCGTATCCTCCTCTTCCTCCTCCTCCTCCTCCTCCTCCCTGACTGCCCCTCACTTCTACCTCCACCATCTCCTCCACCAATATCGGTCCGAGGCCAGCTGCTGCTGCTGCTGCTGTTGCCGCCTCCTCCCTGCCTTTGCCTCGGCTGCTCTTCACTCCTGCAGCAGCAGCGGGCCTCGCCGCCCTCTATAGCTTGAGCTCCTTCCTTTCACTAGGAGGCCCTCCTCACCGCCGGTTTCCCAGACGCTGGGAAGAACACCGCCGCCATGGTAAATACCCTGACCTCGCCTTGCTTGTGCGCTGGTGTACCGCCTGCCTTGTGAAGTGGATGTCAATACAAGGCTTGTTTGTGTCCGTGTGTGTGCTGGACGCGCATCCTTTCTTCCTTCCCGTCAACCAGCCATGCTCGTCACCTCTCTCTCTCTCTCTCTCTCTCTCTCTCTCTCTCTCTCCTGTACCGCACCTTCACCCCCCAAAATACCTATCATTTACAAAGGCCCTCTTCCTTCCTTCCTTCCTCTTATTGCATAAAGCTCCTTATGACTGCAAATGGAACAGCTTCCCCCATCTACCCCGTTCCATGGGTGTTTGATTCCCAACCTCCCCCGTCCCCATCCTGGCCAACTCTAATCAGTTCCTCCTACTTGTAATGCCCTCTAAACTATTCTTGTTTACGTCTCGGCCCCTCCTCCCAAGGCCCAACTTCCACCCCCTCCCCTCCCCCTGGCTTTCATGTGGTGGTTCAAGCCTCAGAAAATCGGCTTGAGTTTTCTTTTCGAAGTGAAAAGTGTTTACATCCCGTCCGAGGAACTTGTGATGTGTGCCAAGACAGATTTTCAGAAATGGTTGGATCAGTTATGACAAGAGACCGAAAACAGTGGTGATATCAGAAGAGGACTCCTGTATCATGTTTGGCATCATCTGAAAATCGACCTTTTTTGTTTTAATATTCCCGTTTTGAATTGTCAACTTCCCTTCCACCAATTCCAGCCCCATCCCTTTTCCCCCATCAGTGAATAATGCTTAACCCCTTTTTGGCAGTCCCCCTAGAATAGTAAATCCCAGAGCATCCCAAGATTAGCGAATCCCAGATGTTCCGCTTTGCTGTTAATCCAACAATCGTGACACAGTAATGGTGTGCCGTGTATACCCCCACTCCCCTGGCTTTCCACTCTAGAATACCCTCTGTTTTTCGATGTCCATACCTTCAGCTTCTGGGTATTTTCTGCACCATACCTGGTATTCATCCTTTCCACCAATCACCTGTATAACAGTGAAATGTAGTGTCAGACGCTGCTTCCAACGTAGTGAGAATAGTTCTAGTGATTTTTGTAGTATCAATGATGATTAGTGACGGCACTTTTTGTGCTCGTAGTTGTTTTAGTGTTCACTTTTGCGCTTGCACACTTTAGTGAGTAGTAGTTGTAGTTGTTGTTATTTTACAATCAAGTGAGACAGGTTGTCTGTCATATTTTCCACAAAGTGGACTAGTTTTCCCTTCCATGTATATATATATACGTAAAATCCCGATCATTTTAGACATTTTTATAAAATTATTTTTGAAAAGGTCACCAGTGTAGAGTTTTCCCATCCGATTTTTTTTTTAAAAGGGAAAAGCGCATAAACGTTCTTCCTTTTCTCTTCCGCTTCTTCCAGCGTAGTTCTTATTTCTCCTTTTCTTCCTCTTGTTTTTCTCTTCCATTCCTCTCCTCCTCCTCCTCACCTCCTCCTCCTCCTCCTCCTCCTCCTCCTCCTCCTCCTCGTTTTCTTCTTCTTCCTCTACCCTTGCGCGTGAGTGCTAGGGCGCACCAGGTGCCAAGAGCTCGATTGTCTGTGAATGTTTTGATGGAGACGATGGTAATGAAAGCTGGAGAGGGAAAGATGGATGCCGAAAAGGGCAGGCACAGTCTGCAAGAAAGGAATCGATGTGGAGACTGGGACATTTGTTCTGAAAACGACTGGGGAGGTCATTTACACACACACATGCAAGGAGTGAGTGATATAGGTGGGCCATACTACATACTGAAACTGAGTAACGCTTAAAAAGAATGAAAAAGGACATCGGGGCAAGTGTTCTAAGGCAAATTTCTTTGAGAGAGAGAGAGAGAGAGAGAGAGAGAGAGAGAGAGAGAGAGAGAGAGAATGATGTAGTTAGGTGACAAGAAGGAAAACTTAGCATATGTGGGAAGAGAAATGTTTTTTATTCTTGATGGGGAGGGGGGAGGCAGCGGGAGAGGTTCTTGTTGAATTAGTAATGAAACCAGGTGACAAATAGCAGGGAAACTGGGCAAACTTGCCAAGGGGAATAATTGTTTATGTTCGTGTTTGCTTGGGCGCCTCCTGTGTGCAAGTGTGTGTTGGGAGAGAGAGAGAGAGAGAGAGAGAGAGAGAGAGAGAGAGAGAGAGAGAGGAGAAAAGGAAAACTAGAAAACCAAGCTGGTAGAGGTTGGGAACATGGCGAAGCCGGAGATGGAGAGAAACGAAGCTGTAGGACCTAACAAAAACGTGTTTGAAAGGAGAAGTGAGAAGTCTCACTCCTATCTCTCACGTAGAAGGAAGAGTCCGAATGTGTATTGCAACCGGGATTATCTCACCAATGATTAAAATGTTTAATAGCATTTTCTTCAATCCATTACGATTAAGTAGAACTTTAGCCATGCACGTTATTATGACAGCAATTGTGATTCTCTTGATGTAAATGATATAAGCATTTAGAGTTGCAGCATCTTTTGAAGGAAAAGGTGGGCTTTTGAGCCAGAAAACCTGACCTAACCTAAGTCGTTTGACTACTTTTAGTAATAATGTCCTAATGAGGTGCACAACTAAAGTTTCACCTTCGTGTTAGTGCTCCTTGATATTTACTTTCCCTAACTTGAGATATCTCAAAAGACCCGATTATTTTAGTCTGCCTTTTCCACGGGATGTCCAGTTTTTCAACAGGATGTAATTGATTTGGGATTATGTAGACACAAGTGATAAAATTTTAAAAGGTCACATTGCCTTTAGATTGAGATATGTACATACCTGATTTATAGCATTCGTCATTGCATTACTATTCCTTCTATTATTTGTACTCAGAAAAATGCACTGTCATAATTTTTTACCCATTGACAATTCACAATACACACACACCTGGTATCCCTGTCACAACAGAAACCATCATAGAGATATATTCTTGAGCAATGGCAGTGGTTCATATATTTCAAATATATACTATATTCTCCCGGTCAGACTGGAAAAATGGCTCCTTTTTTTATTTGAATTGAGTTGAAAGCTAAGAATAGTTTTGATGCTGAATTAATGCTGTCTTATATATATATATGAATAGTTGGTTGTCAAGGGTCTACTCGAGCGTCTCTCAATGTTGCTGGAGTTTCAATATTGTTGGAGTTCCTCTATATTAATCTTCATCAGTACGAAGCACAAATAATGAGAATGGGAGTGATATTACAGGTTATTCCATTTACGGTTATGTATCTTAACTGAATTTACTGTAGAAATTACACACAATTTTATGTATGTATATAAATACACCATATATATAATATATATATATATATATATATATATATATATATATATATATATATATATTTATATATATATATATATATATGTATATATATATATATATATATATATATATATATATATATATATATATAATGTATTGCAAACAATTTTCAGTTTTCTCTGTTCTACCTTAACTTCTGAGGTATATATATATATATATATATATATATATATATATATATATATATATATGTATATGTATGTATGTATATATATATATATATATATATATATATATATATATATATATATATATATATACTACAAAAGTTAGGAAAGAACAGAGAAGGAGACTGAAAATCGTTTGCAAGCAACAGCGAATGAGGTCTTGAAACGGGTCCTTAACATCCACGATGCACGAGAGTGATTGCAAGTAATGTTGAGTGTGGTCATCGTTATGCACGTCTGGTCTCCTACGCTGAGAAGCACTTCCATGATATAGCCACTTCATGCACCTAACCTGAAGACATCGCGAGCATCACGATGATGACCATACATGCCTTGTTAGAGCGGCAGCCCGGACCGTTGAGATACAACGAACGAGATACCGACTGTAACCCCTACCGGTATTTAGGAGTAGACTTGTAAACTGTGAAACTGACCGTCTGCCGAAAATATATGGGTGGCTTACTTAACAAGCACTACTAATTGCTCGTTAGATTTTGGGTCTAGATCCAATATATGAGATACCAGATGAAACTAATATATAATATATCTGCAGACTCTACTGATTGTAGAATGACCAGTGACAGACATTTTGGAGGGTGGGTTGGGGGGTTCCCCCTGACAGACGCACTGCAAAAAGGGGGGGTTAATTGGATCTAGATCCAACTTAGGAAGATACCGAGTAAAATTTACACCAACAATAGCACTGCACATCCAAGAATACTGTGGTGGTAATGACAGACGTTTAGTGGGTGGTTACCCCCTGACAGACGCCCCATCAAATGAGTGGGGAGGTGGGGGAGGGGGAGGCAGGATCTGCATCCAACATTGGAGATACCAAGTAAAATTTGTACTACAATTGCACTGCACATCCTAGAATGCTGTGGTGGTAATGCCAGCAATTTTAGTGGGTGGTTACCCCGTGACAGACACCCCACGAGTGGGGAGGGGGAGGGGGAGACAGGATCTGCATCTAACATGGAAATACCAAGTAAAAGCTGTACTACAATAGTTAGTTCTGCACATCCTAGAGTACTGTGGTGGTAATAACAGACATTTTAGTGGGTAGTTACCCCTTGAGAGACACCCCACAACGAGTGGGGGAGGAAGGGGGAAGGGGAGGGGGAGACAGGATCGCCATCCAACATCATAGTACCAAGTAAAATTTGTACTACAATAGCACTGCACTTCCTAGAGTACTGCAGTGGTAATGACAGATATTTTAGTGGGTAGTTACCCCTGAAAACAGACACCCCATAACGAGTGGGGGTAGGGGGAGGGGGAGCCAGGAACTGCATCCAACATTGGAGATACCAAGTAAAATTTGTACTACAATAGCACTGCACATCCTAGAGTACTGTGGTGGTAATGACAGACATTTTGAGGGTGGTTGCCCTCTGGCAGACACCCCACAACGAGTAGGGAGGGGGAGAGGAAGGGGGAGACAGGATCTGCATCCAACATTTGGAGATACCAAGTAAAATGAAAATTTGTACTGACAATAGCACTTCATATCCTTAGAATGCTGTGAATGGATAATGCCAGACATTTTAGTGGGTGGTTACCCCCTGACAGACTTAACCTACGATTGGAAGGGAGAGGTGAGACACCTTGAAATATTTCAAAATCTATCATAGGCAATATTAATATTAGAAATATGGTAAGTATCTGAAAATCGTGAGCCTGATAAAATGTAAAAGGCAAAAAATTCAAGAAATATTGTGATGTTTCAGGATAAGAATTACTGCCTGAGTTATTTTTTAAAATTCCTATTGAAGTATGGAATATTTCACTTCATTAATTCCATCACATCTATATAAATACTATGTGTGAGACTTCCTAGGCTTGGTCTACTTTCTATAGTTTCACACACACACACATATATTTATATATATATAATGGTATATATAATATATGTAGATATATATATATATATATATATATATACTATATATAATATTAGCACTATCCTTTGTTTTGGAGTTATTACTTCACACAAAGTATTTTATCTGAATGGGAGGGGGTCACAATTGGCAACAGCTACAAGTATGTGTGCTGAGCCATTTTGAATAATTAAACCAGTCATATGGTGCCACTTCTCAGTTCCTCTAAAAAAAGAAACTGTAAGATAAATATTTCTTCGCTTTAATAGTTTCTTTGGTCATTTTCTTTTCTTGCCTATAGTTAGGACACTGCAGCCATGTCGAGGTTCGTAGCCCAACGTGTCTTACCATAAATCAAATTGTTCTTTAGTTGCTGTTGGTTCGTGTGGATGAAATGAAATT
This sequence comes from Macrobrachium nipponense, assembly GCF_015104395.2. NCBI lineage: Eukaryota > Metazoa > Arthropoda > Malacostraca > Decapoda > Palaemonidae > Macrobrachium > Macrobrachium nipponense. Next base: position 50,662,278 of record NC_087211.1, on the reverse strand, counting down.
TTTATCGGATATGGGAATTCGATTGATATTAAGACCAAAGTCCCCGTCATAAAGAGCCGTTTTTAACACCCAGCAACATTCACAAAGAGATGATGTATCACAACACAATAATTACTGGAAACGGAAATGTGAATGAATTGTTCAGGATAAGCTAACTATAAAGATTAAAACATTTTCCCTCATTATATTCCCCCTCCCCCTCCCGAAGTTGACGATCATACAACTTGGAGCTCCTGACTCTCAAATTAAGTTGGCCTATAATATCATGTCAGTTATCTAATAGTCCACTTATTTTCGGCTGCCTCACTCAAATTGATCTGTACACTATGACCAAGTATCAGGTACCATATATATTCAGGGAAGAAAATCTAAACTTAAATAAAAATGATACACAGTTTGATGTTTAAAGCCAGCCGAGTGCGTTTGTCTCTTAACTTCCCGCCGGCACGCACCACAGGCAGCCTATGTAATGTGTTTCAATACATTCTATCGATGCTGGCTTTGACGACCATTATTCGGCTAATTTTTCTCCATAGTAATATTTTTTCTTTATTTGTTTCATTATATCCAGTAGACAGGCACTAACATCATATTATATCTTCACGTCTGTTCAATGCATTTACCCCATTGTTATATGATTTATAAAGCTCTCCAACAGCCATAAAAATTTGACACACGCAATTGTGCAAATATGTCAGCTGTGTGCAAGGCATAGGTCGTCAATCACTGGAGTAGCGATCTCCCTGCCGAGAGTGACTTCGGAAGGCCATATTGAAAGGTCTCGGTCCAGCTCTTAGTACTATATTTTATTACTTTTTTTAATCTTTATTATTATTATTATTATTATTATTATTATTATTATTATTATTATTATTATTATTATTATTATTATTATTATTCGACCCAATTTCACAGAGAAAAATTACCTCACGAAAACACTCCTAAGCACTCCAACCATTGTGGTCAGGCCTTAGCATCTGCTCTTGGATCTAAGCAGTGTCAATCATAAATGGTTCCTGTGTAAATACAGGACTTTCTTTGCATATGGTAGCGAAGCACTAACTAAACAATAACGTATAATCACTAACCACCAACACTCACAATGCACTTACTCAGTAAGCACTCACACTTGCATACATTCACTATACAACAACACACACACACACACTCTCAATAACACAAACCACTCTGAATACTCAACACTCACTAGGCACTCACTATACACTAAATGCTCACTAAACACTTGAAATACTAAATTTACTAAATATTCATTATACCCCAAACTAAACACTAGTAAACATTCACTAAACGCTCACTTAATACTAAACATTAATTAAAACACTAAACATTCACTACCCCAAGCACTCATTAAATACTAGCTTAACCAAACCAAACCCTAAACAAACTTATTAAATACTAAAACACGTGGAATGAAGCATCCACTCATTAAAAACTTAATAAACACTTACTTACTAAACATTTGCTAAACACTAACATTCACAAGACATTCACTAAACGCTCACTTAAAATTCGCAAAGCTTTCACTAAAACCCTAAACACTCACTGAATACTTACACACTAAATATTCACTAAACACTACCATTCACAAGACATTCACTAAACGTTCACTTAACATTCACAAAACATTTACTAAAACCCTTAAGACAAAACATTGCACTGAATACGTACACAATAAACATTCAATAACATTCACAAAACATTCACTAAACCCTAAAGACTCAGTAAACATTCACTGAATACTGACACATCAAACAGTCACTAAACCCTAAACATTCATCAAACACCTACTCATAAACATTCACTAAACGCATACTCACTAAACCCTAACAATTCGCTAAACACTGACTCATTAAACATTAACGTAGAAAAATTGAACAATCGCCCACTATTTTTCATTTCTCTTGTTTTTCTTTACATTAATGCAAGGTAATTTTTTTTTATTTGGTTTTCTAGTTTTGCTCTTGTATTTATTCATAATCTTCTTGAGAGAGTGGAAATGTTCGAAATAACTTGGTGTGTAGAGATATTGTTTAAAAAACAGAGATCCTCTGTGTCCTTCCTCAGCCAGGTGTATTATGTCTGACGAATTTTACACCAGCCGAAAAGAAATCGACTATAGTAACAACAATATTCATTCATAAAACTGATAATACAAAAAATGTAATCCATGATTTCATTAGCATGAAAGTCAGTTGAAACCAAAAGAAGGTAGTCCTGCTTCGATAAAACAAAACCGAGTAGGCTGTAGCACAATTATTATGATCTGTACCCTGACTATAGCGTATATATTACATATGTATTACTATCTATTTAATGGGTGCGTAACTCTATTTAAGAAATGTTATGTACATAGACATTTTATAGCAATAACTCTAATAATGATAAGAACTTACATGCTACTTTATAGTGTCAATCTTCCAACCACCGCTACATTAATTTTCATATCGTAAACAAAGCTAAAGTGAGTAGGGGAGACCTGGGCTAGTTGGCACTTTTACAATATTGGTTATTGCGAATATAAAACAAACTTTTTGCAAAATTCTTACCACCATTGAAAAATATTAACATTCGTCTTTATCATAGAGCAAAATAATTGCTGTTTGTTTTCAACATAAGATAACAAAAAGCTTTAGAAAAAAATAACTTTTCGTGCCACTTGCCCCACGGGGTAAGTTGGCACACATTATGGGGTAAGTTGGCACATTGATAATTAAAAGAAAATTACTACATTGCATTTAAATCAAACAAAAATCAACAAAAAAATACCCCTCTGAATTTGAATTTCCAAAAACCAAAATACAAAATATAAGGCATAAGTATTACTTCAGATCATCATCTAGTTGTAATTGTGGCAGGTGTGAATAAATCCTCGTCATAGTCTTTATGCTCCCACATGTTACATGCCCTGCACTGGACCTACACTTCTGGCTTACCAAACACAGGCTCTCTTCAGCTGAGCTTTCTTCTGGATCAACAGGAGCAGTTCTTAAACTCTATATCACGCTGATGACTGATCCGAAGCCATGTGTCTTTTCGGACATCTCTCAATCTGTTACATAAACCAACCCGTAAAATCAAAATCTTGAAATAGTCTGTAATTCAAAGTTGGAAGAAATTTCCATCAATCCTAAACCAATTGAAAACATCAGAATAAGTGACAGCTAGAGGTAAAGCCGAGGAAACTTTACCAAGAATGTCACAGATGGGCATACTTGATCCTGGATTACCAGTCATCCACGAATCACATGCCCTGTTAACACATTTCTTCAGATGTCTATAAACACTAAAATCCAGGGGCTGCAACTTGTGAGAACAATGTGGAGGAAATGATAGGACACTAATCTCATTATCCTTCCAAAAATCCTGAAACAAAAAGGTAAATTATATAAATAAATACTTACTTATTGTTATCAAATAATTGAGTATGCCAACTTACCCTGTAGCCAACTAGCCCCGGCTCCCCTACTATAATTGAAGTCAGTTGCTTGCTTGACAAAATAATAATATGACCGAATTATTATGGGCCTACAGATGACTGTTATTTATATGAAACAAAGAAAAGATGTTTGTGTTAGATCAGCCATCGTCAACCGGGGTTTCCGTGACGTGAACTATCGCCAGGTGTTCCGTAAGAATTCATGTTTTATTTAATTATTTGTTATTTATAAGTATATATTTTTCGTTAAACATGGCGTGAGAAATCGCAGTCCTATAATTTATTAACGTAACATATGGTGCGAAATTTTTTCCCTCTCTTTTACTAAAGGTAATTAATACAAATGCTTACATATATATATATATATATATATATATATATATATATATATATATATATATATATATATATATATATATATATATATATATGTGTGTGTGTGTGTGTGTGTGTGTGTATTGGGGTTCCTCAAAGTGTTAAAGGTTGGGAAACACTGTGTTAGATAAATTCAAAGGATATGGAAAGGATAAAATATTTATTAAATACATCACGATAATGTATAATACGGGTCAATAGTAGCCCACTATACTAATCTAGACATTCATTATCAGGGCTTGCCCTTCCCCATGCCCACCTGTTAGGGTGTGTCTGTCAGGGCAACACCCACTAAAATGTCTGTCATTACCATCACAGGGTTCTAGGATATGAAGTGCTATTGTAGTACAAATTTTACTTGGTATCTCCAATGTTGGATGCAGTTCCTGTCTTCCCCTCCCCCTCCCCACTCATTGTGGGGTGTCTGTCACGGGGTAACCACCCACTAATATGTCTGGTATTACCATCACAGCATTCTAGGATGTGCAAGTGCTATTGTAGTACAAATTGTACTTGGTGTCTCCGATGTTGGATGGAGATCCTGTCTCCCCCTCCCCGCCCCCCCACTCGTTGTGGGGTGTCTCTCAGGAGGTAACTACCCACTAAAATGTCTAGTATTCCCACCACGGTACTCTAGGATGTGCAGAACTATTGTAGTACAGATTTTACTTGGTATTTCCATGTTAGATGCAGATCCTGTCTCCCCCTCCCCCTCCCCACTCGTTGTGTGTCTGTCACGGGGTAAACCACCACTAAAATTGCTGGCATTACCACCACAGCATTCTAGGATGTGCAGTGCAATTGTAGTACAAATTTTACTTGGTATCTCCAGTGTTGGATGCAGATCCTGCCTCCCCCTCCCCCTCCCCACTCATTGTGGGGCGTCTGTCAGGGGGTAACCACCCACTAAAACGTCTGTCATTACCACCACAGTATTCTAGGATGTGCAGTGCTATTGTGGTGTAAATTTTACTCGGTATCTCCTAAGTTGGATCTAGATCCAATTAACCCCCCCTTTTCAGTGCGTCTGTCAGGGGGAACCCACCCTCCAAAATGTCTGTCACTGGTCATTCTACAATCAGTAGAGTCTGCAGATATATTATATATTAGTTTCATCTGGTATCTCATATATTGGATCTAGACCCAAAATCTAACGAGCAATTAGTGGCTCTTGTTAAGTAAGCCACCCGTATATTTTCGGCAGACGGTCAGTTTCACAGTTTACAAGTCTACTCCTAAATACCGGTAGGGGTTACAGTCGGTATCTCGTTCGTTGTATCTCAATGGTCCGGGCTGCCGGTCTATGTGCCTCTCTCGTCATGTTTCTTGCAGTTGCTCTCATGCTCCGTGGATGTTAGGGACCAGTTTCAAGACCTTGCATGCAAGCGCTTTTTCAGTCTCTCTCTCTCTCTCTGCTCCCCCATGACTCCCGATGCTTACGGCCGATTCGCCAACAGATCCTGAATTCTTTCTACATGACTAAGCTACTTCGAAACGTTGATCGATATTTCTATTTGTGTTGCATAATTTAAATTGTATATGAACTCTTCTTGTCCCCTTCAACGTTTCGTACAGCCCATGTATTGAACAACCTCTACCTATTCATTTCATCGACTTCAATATTTCTTGTCTCATTCACATTTAGGACAACACCTATAGAATAAGGAGTTTGATCAACAATCCCTTTAGGCATCCCTGCGTTGCCTTCATAGACTTTCCTCGACTTCCCCTAAACGTCTCTTCAGAAATACTGCCTACATCTAGTGAGCTTTCATGTCCGATTCATTTGGTTTGTCATTCACCTCGTGTCTAATACTACAATTATAATGCCAATGTAAATCAACCATTAGGGTTTATATATATATATATATATATATATATATATATATATATATATAACTTTCTGTTCTTATTCATCCTGGCTTCCTCTTAACTTCTTGTCATTGCCCTTTGTATTACTTATATTTTTTTCCTTTTCCAAACTTTCACTACTCTGCATCTTCTTTTTACCATCAGCAGCTGACAGATTTTCATCAGCAACTATTAGTTTACTCCACACTTCAATTACTTCCCATTTATTTTCCAAACAATTATATGTACATTTGTCCTTTTCCCGTCGTCTTTGAATGCTCCGTCAGTGGAAATAGTTAGCAACACTGGAGATTAATTATGCCCAAGTTTTAGAAATACCTTTCCACCAGCCAAAGTTATGATCTGTCTTAAGTCTTGACTGTCTTTAGAAAGTCATAATTTATTAATAAGTTACATTCTACACATTTATCATCAAAATAATCTTTCATGTCTAATTATCATTACTATCTGAAGGTCTCTAAGTCCATGTACTGTACATACATTATTTGCCTTTTCCTCAAACTTCTCATGTAACTGTTTCAGAATGAACAGTTCAGACATTCTGTCTGGAGGTTTTGTAGGTTCATGTACACTGCATACTTATTCTCCTTTTCCTCAAACTTTTCTTGCAACTGTCTCTCGACAAACATCCTGTCCGGAGGTCTCTTTCTGTCCATTTACTATACTTAGGGACTTTACCCTTTCTCAAACTTGTTTCATTGCAGACTGTATGTAGGTCTCTCTAGAATCACGTACTCTACATACAGTCATATCCTTCTTAAATTTCTCACTCAAACTTCTCATACAATGTTTCAGAACATAATATACAGAGGTCTCTCTAGGTCCATGTATACCACATTCAGTGTTTTCCTTTTCCTCAGACTTCTCTCGCCACTGTATCAGAATAAACATTCTGTCTGGAGGACTTTATAGGTCCATGTACACCACAAATATATTTTCAGTTCCCCCACAGCTCTCACACAACTGTTTAAGAACAGACATTCAATCTAAAGGTATCTTTTACTCAACTTATCACACAGCTGTTCCAGATGAAATATTTACTTTAAAGACTATCATATCTAAAAACCCGCGCAGCCAGTCCTTTGCAATGAAGACCACGAAGAACTTTCCACATAATTTGTGCAATTTCATGCCTCCGTAATTATTTACTCTCTTCTCTTCCAGACTCATCTTATAAAGTCCTCCAGACAGAATGTTTATTCTGATACTACTTCCCACAGCATCTCGCTTCTAATCCCATCAGCTCTTGGTGTCTTACCGTTCTTCACCGTTTTATTTTCCGTTGCCTTCCATATATTCTTAATCGGCAGCTTCACAAGCCAATCTCAAATTTGCATTTAGCACCTTGCATTCTTGTTGCCTTCAGATATTCGCCTTCTATACCTTCCTCGTTCAATAACTGGAAAATATATTCCTTTTATTTCCTCAGCAACGTATTCTCTTCAGACTTGTCCCCATATCTGATGTAAAATCTTTGTTTCGTATTAACTTTCTCAATGAGTGCGTGTTTTTATTTATTTATTTATTTTGCTTATGTTCGCCACTGTAAGGTTCCTGCTCAGATTCAACCTTAATATATATGTGTTACATCGAACCTCGTTCTATGTGCCTCTCTATGCCAATAATATAATCATTCCTTTAGTATGCAGGTACACAGTTTAATCTTCTTTCATGCAAGTGCACTTCAAACAGCCTATTTATTTTCCTCTAAACTTCACATTCCATCATCTCCATGTACTTCTTTTATCATTCTTATGCACACGACGTCTCCGCAACATCTGCCTGGTGATCCATTCCTTTTTATTCCTGTTAAATATCCCTTGCCGTAGGTTCATTTGACGCCATCTTCTAAATCATTCCTCCCTGTTTTCATCTTAGCCACTGCCAAGTAAAGATGAGGCGCCCCGTCCGTTCATATTATATCCATCAACGTACCCTGTAACTTGGGCATAAAGTAAACATTTCCTTATGCTTACACACAAATATATATATTATATATATATATATATATATATATATATATATATATATATATATATATATATATATATACTCATATGTATATGTGTGTGTATAACTGAATCACGAAAGTTTGGAATCGTGATAAATGCATAAATATAGGTATAAACCACTTTCCCTCGTAGCTTATACCTTATTTATATATATATGAGTGTGTACATTATATATATAAATATATATGTGTATATATATATATATATGTATATATTAATTAATTAATTTATTTATTTATTTATTTATATTTTTATTTATTTATTTATTTATTCATATGCACTTGCCAGAACTAATGTCTTTAGACACGAAACCTACAAAACATGTACAATGAACCGTTTCTTTTTTTAAAACGTGTACAACGCATTTTGTTTATGCCCATGTGGTTTTTCTCGACCGGTAGCATTATCATTGACCTCGTTCAGTGATTCATTGGTCCCTGGGGACTTGCGCTGTATTTTGAAGTATACAGGGAGAATATCTATAAGAAGACTTTCAAAAGCGGAACGAAAACATGTAAACTATCAGTGGTGTGGGTTCACATTGCAGGAGTCATGTATTGTACGTGATGTGATCTGTAGAATTATGGTTGCTGGGTGAAATCATTGCATGTCAATTTAAAAACAAAAATTACTTCTCTTGTTTAGATTAAATTGGATATAAGTCACAGCTCGCATAGACCTTCAAGATCTTTCGATTTTTTGAAAGACATTTGCGACGTTTTCAACTCGGTTGCGGCCCCACCATAGTGGACTGACTGCCTGGTACATGATTCACTACTTCGCACAAGCGGTGTATCATTTATTTAAATATAGTATAAATACACACACACACACACACACACACACACATATATATATATATATATATTATATTATATATATATATATATATATATATATATATATATATATACATATATACGTATGTAAGTGTGCGGGTGTCTGTATAATATATATACACACACGTATGTATATATGCATACATACCTACGTATATATAAGAGTATATATGCATACGTTTATGTCAACGTATTCTTTCACACCATCCGCTCTTGTTTTATTTTTATTTTATTTTATTTTTTTTTTTTTTGTATGGCTTCTAGACCGAAGCAGTTTATTTCTCGCAATCAAAAATAAATTAATATGATTTGACGTTTGTTCTATTTCCACGCATCTCTAACTACGTAAATTGCCCACGTCAGTCGGTTTATTTGCAATAAAAATAGTCCTCTTTTTTCGGAGAACTCTTCCCACAACAATTATTGTCTCTGAAGTAAGTTGAGGAAGATATATATTCACGTTTAGAGTTTGTTTTTGTTATGTATTAATATGTTATGTAGGGCATGTGATTCAAAACCTGTTTGTTTGCCAAATGTTTAATATTTATTTTATATGGAGAACATCTATTTTTTTATATTCGTTATAGGGATTTTTTCTTTATCTCATTTTACAGCCTAAAATAAAAAGATTCGATTCTCTTAATTCTTTATGCCGTATAGTATTAAGAAAACGCCGCGTTTTTCAAACATTTAAAAGAATAAAATTAGTGAAAAAGGAACCCACAAAATTACTGCGTATAAAGTGCAGGTTGTCAGCCTTGGCCCAGGCTGACAACCTACTCATCTCTCGAAAAGGGGCCACAGATAGGGCCTGAAAGTACTCGAGTGTTGAGTAAAATAAAATGTAAATATTTGTAATGTATACAAATATTTATAAGTAAACACGTTATACACATTATTTTTGTGGGTTTCTTTTTCATTCTTCAGAAGAAAACTGAAAGAAGTTTTTGTTTGGTTCAATAATATTAGTCTCCTCCAAAAAGCTAGGTATATCCTAAACATGAAGAATAGACTTTGTCATTTGCTTCGACGTAAAATGCTAGTAACCTAAACCAAAGGATGCCGTCATATCATCTTTTCCAACAGTACCAGTGAAAATAAAACATCTTGTCTAGGTTTTGATATCTACCTCCAAACCTGAAGTAAACTCGATGGACTAAATTAGTGAACTTTCGTCGATGGGGTGAATGGTGTCCGAAACGGAGCAGATCTTTCTGCATCATGTATGTAACAGGATTTGAATGACGGTGCTTCTCCCCCAGTTCAAGGACACCATTATGTTCTTTTGAAAACCTGTCAGGTTCAAATTAAGTATCTGTTTTCAATCCATTTGTAATTTTGGCACAAAACCTTTTTGAGCAAAGTAAATATATTGCCGGAAACAAATGAACGCGTAGATGTCCTTGGTTTTGACTGGTGCACAGAAGCCAGTGAATGTTCAAAATAGTGCATTTATCTTTAGCTTGCTCAAGACCAACACTTCAGACGTGTATGGGCCTGGAAAAATTATAATGAAATTTTGCGTTTACTCTTAAATAGCGAGCTGGTTTATTTTTCCAGGTCTGTGCCAGTTTTTTATCTTTACATTATTACTTCACACACTGCCACAACTCTGCAATTTTCATAGTCTTTAATGCAGGGAATTCAGAAAGATTCAGCGTCGAGAAAACACTGATTTTTCTAATGTTTTTACAAACGTAAACTCGTAATTTTAATTGCAATCTTCATAACTACAAATATATACATGCACCAACTTTCACAACTACAGGTATTTAAGACACCAAACTTACCATGAGACCTTGTTTGATGTCCTATGTGTAGCATTTTCCCCTACATTTTACGTGTATATTGTCTAATTAATATCTACACAGCCAAGAACCTCGGAGAGCTTAATGACTTGTGAGTATTTTCGAAGAGATCAAGCAGTTGAAGTGATTTCTGTGTAACATTGTTCATGGTATGTTAAGATGTCTATTGCTGTACCTTTGCAATAATAGCTTGCCTACTTAGATTCGTGCGAACGGTTAATTCGTACAGGTAGACCAGATAATATTTGCAGAATAACCATACTGGTTCCATGCAACGTAAAAACACCATACAGATAATATAGATCGAGCCGAGAGATAAGGATATCACTCATTATTTGTCGGCTCTTCCGTATTATAGACAAAGGAGAGAATTGTTCCCTTTAAACCTTCTTGTTGTTCCCTGGTGTCTCTGAATAACAGACTCAAATATAGCAGGTGAAATAAAGAAAAGGAACTACCGTATGGGCCGGGTTATTGCCGTCATGCGCGGTGCACTGTAGGCATTACTTTAGGTTCTTCGCAGCGTCCCTTCGGCCCCAGCTGCAACCCCTACATTCCTTTTACTATACCTCCATTTATATTGTCCTTCTTCCATCTTACTTTCCGCCCTCTCCTGACAAATGTTTCAATTTGCAACTGCTTTGAGGTTTTCCTCCAGCTACACCTTTCAAACCTTTCGATTTTAAATTTCCTTTCAGCTCTGAATGACCTCATAGGTCCCAGCGCTTGGCGTTTGGCCTTAAATCTATATTTCAATCCGTTAAGAAAAGGTGAAAGACAAGATTCCTGGAAGAACGGTATTTTCAGGGCTGTCGTAAGTGATCATTTCTGGTTGGAGAAACTGGGTGTTACCTCTGGGATCCTTTCTAAGTGTAAACAAGGATTTTCTACTGGCGGACATGAACGCATCAAACAGATTATTAATAATTATGAATTATATATTTCATTCGTCTTTCACTAGTTTTGTTTTATCGGCCTCTTTCACCTCTGATTTCTTTGCCAGATAGCTTCTGTAGCTACACCAGCCATACGACGTTGGACCCGTTCCAGAATAGAGGGAAAAGATTTTTTTTTTTTGTTATTACGCTGTTATTCTTCTGCATCGCATTATACTAAAGAAAGAGCAATGCCCCGTGTCATTCACTTTTTTCAGGAATCTTGGAGATCTACGTTAGGACTTTTCATTTCTGAGGAGTTATGATCTTCATGGATAACTATTTTTTTCTTTTGTTTTTATTCACTTGATCACATCCCTGTAGAAATATCACACTTCAGTAACCCGTATGATCTTCCTGGATGACTATTTTTTTTATTCACATGATCACTTCACTGTAGAAATATCACACTTCAGTAACCCGTAGGGATGTTAAAATAGATAGACATAGTCGTATATTAATTGAGAATGCCTTGCATTAGTCAAGCGTAATGTTATCGTAGCTGTGAAGACGCTTGGTTGATAATATGAAATCTGCTGGTCAATTTTTACTAGTTATTAGGCAATTGTAATAACCTGTCATTCTAAACTCCATGTTTGGAATAGCAGACGAAATGCCACCTTTTAATGAGAGTCGTTTTCTTTTCGCACTTTGATAACCATCCTCTAAATACACTTTTTAGTTCAAATTTACACTACATACAGTACTGTTGAGTAACGTAAGATTCTACTAACCACGAAGTTCGATTCTTGACTCGGCCAACGCAGAACCAGAGGAATTTATTTCTGGTGATAGAAATTCATTTCTCGATATAATGTGGTTCGGATCCCACAATAAGCTGTAGGTGCCGTTGCTAGGTAACCGATTGGTTTCTTGCCACGTAAAAATATCTAATTCTTCGGGCCAGCCCTAGGAGAGCTGTAAATCAGCTCAGTGATCTGGTAAAACTAAGATATACTTAACTTTTTGTACTAACCACGTACACCATGTAAGAAGCCCTCTTGGCCTCCTTGTCCGAGCTGCCAAGCTGATGTTTCTATACCGCTTAAATTACCGTTTGCCTTTGTTCCTGCTTCTGCCTCCCCTCGCTAAACTGATTTTTCTCTGTTTGCATATTTCACTAATAACGGACTTATCGTGCATAGAGTACTTGCTCGCTGATTTATTTGCAATGGTATACGTGGTTGCGAGTCTTTGATTTTCAGTTTCCAACACGGACTCAAGGTTTCCAGTGAAAATGATCAAGAAAGTAGATCTAGAATCAGCAGTTGAATTTAATCCGGTGAAAATTAAGTTGCCATGTCTGCTTTGAGTAAAGCAAGCGATACAGTAGTGTTGCTTATTTATGAAACCTTACTGTTTTCCTTCAGAAAATAGGAGAAAGCAGTGACTGATAGGAGTTACGAGCTTCATGGCACGCGTTACTCTGCGCTGGAACCCAACACTGCCTGTCATGTTTCGCCTACCTTCCCAATCCCCTACCTGCCCCGTCCCCACCCGGAACGGACAAACAGGTTTGCAGGAGGAGGGTAGATTTGACATGTCTCCCCTACATTTCCAATCCTCTAGCTACCCCGCCCCCACCCGGACGGACAAACAAGTTTGCAGGAGGAGGGTTGATATGTCATGTCCCCCTACCTTCCCGCTCCCCTACCTGCCCCGCCCCCCACCCGGGACGGACAAACAAGTTAGAAGCTCACTCTCGACGTGATTCGGAAGTCACGTAAAGCCGTTGGTCCCGTTGCTGAATAACCACTGGTTCCATGCAACGTAAAAACACCATACAAACAAGACAAACAAGAAAGATCCACTCGGCTTTTATTATTATTATTATAGATTGCTTGTTCATACACGTATTCCGTAACTTGCCGTACGCCAGGCATTAGCCAAAACGGTATGGAGAGAAAGAGGAGCATTTTCAAATCTCCCAACGTCTATAAATGTTTCACCAAATTACTTGGAATCTGCATGTCCCTAAATCTGTCGTGAGATCTGTGAGTGGCCAACGAAAACTCCGTTTCTATAACCACTACTTTGGCGAAATTGAAATTCTTCTACTAATCAGAAAAGTTCCCGTGCTACGCTGATCGGTGTCCTAGAGAAGAAGGGCCAGTGAGAGAGAACTGAGTGGAATCACCTCCTTACCAGAAAATAGCGTATAAATTAATCGGAAAAGCCATGAAGAAATAATCTTCTCGCGTGATTCGTTGTTGCTCGCCAACACTCTTGTGTTATGCTACGTAATTATTCCGTTTAGGGTCGAGAGAGAAGGTTTGCCCTGTAAATTTACTTCGCATCCGCAGAGTGTATTGAGTTTCCAAATATGGAGGCAAAATCCGAGAGGCGGCTTTTTCCGCGAAAAAGAGAATTTCCAAGCGTGGAGAGGGCGTCGGCAAATCCCTCCTCCTCCTCCTCCTCCTCCTCCTCCTCCTCCTCCTATGCCAGCAGCACCAGCAGGTTTTGTCAAGGTCTGTCTTTAGACCTTCGGGTTTTATCATCGTTTCCTGTCTTGACTGTGTCGCCTGTTGGCGTACTACGGACCTCAGATCGATCTGTCGATTTGCCGTTTATTTATTTACGAGTCCCGGAATTGAATGTATAGGGCGAAACAACGGGCATACAAGCACTTCTCGGTTGTCATGCCATCATTGCTTCATCGTGCGTCACGTTCAAGGACGTTCGAGGAAAAAGTATTAACAGAGAGGCTTTCATGTCAACTGTGAGGAAAGCCTTAGTGAGATTTAAAAAAAAAAAAAAAAAAAAAATTCGTTTTTTGTTTTGCGATAGATTTACTGACTTTCAGATTAATTTGCACATATACTCAGAATTATTATACCACAATATCTAACGAGAAATTTTTTTGAGAGAACTTACCACAATGGTTGACGTTTTGTATTAGCATAAAAATTTTTGACATTTTTAATTTTTTCTTTTCGAAGGAGAAAAGGCCAGCCCAATCTACAACTCCAATGAAGAGAGCCTTGGATTCGAGGAAAACTATAATACGATTAAAAGAGAATCAAGAAAAATGAAATAATCAAAGGAGAGAGAGAGAGAGAATCATGTATGACTGCCATAATGCCTACATCGCGAGCAAGTCTGGATTCTCTCTCTCTCTCTCTCTCTCTCTCTCTCTTACGCCTCCAGCGAGGAAGACTTTTTATGGCCTGTTACTGGAGCGTAATGATGCAGTACAAGAGTCTGGTTGAAAGTATGAAAAGCGCAAGAGACAGATAACGAACGTGATTGATATTTCGTATCATTTGCTTTTCTTTTGTGAAAATATTTTTGTGCACGATTTAATCTTTTTTTTTTAAATAGGAAGAAATTGATTTTTTCTGTTTTTGCAAAAAACGAAGAAATTATTATTATTTTTTTTTTTTTTGCAAAATACGAAGAAATTACTTTTTTGTGCTAAATACCAAGAAATTACATTTCATATCTTTGTACCCGTCGAAAATACCCCGAAACCTTAAATAAAAAAATAAGAAAAAAACATAATCATCCCTTGTTGCATTACTTTACGCCATTTTTGTTGTGTTTGCATATATATATATATATATATATATATATATATCTATATATCTATATATACAATATATTATATTTAATTATTTTATATATATAATATATTATATAGAATATAATAATATATATATTTAATAAAAGTGACGTCCCTCAAAAATCTATAAACTTTCTCAGCAAGTCTTTCCGGATGACCTGCTACAATCCTTTTCCACCCTAGAGCGACCCACCACGTTCGGCTGATCACCATGAAGCCTAACTATCCGTTTAGGTCATCACATGTGCGATAGATTTTTAGGAACCAGATCTAGGCAGGACACACGCTCGCATTTTCTCATACGCTAATCCTTATTTTGAGAACATCCAAGGATAAAGGATGGACATCTGAAAAGATGTCGCTGGTATTTTGCATCTTATTAGTTGAAATAGAAGGAACCTTAAGCACGATTTACTTCCACGGTGGTCGATGTTTATTGTATCTATGAACGCCTGGCTACTAACAGTTCTCAACTATACAAGATTCTTATTAGTCATAAACGAACGAACCTGATAACGGAGAGAATACGGGAACTGACACATGCCCACTTCCGATATATATATATATATATATATATATATATATATATATATATATATATATATATATATATATATATATATATATATAAAACGTGTTGGCCAAATCTTGGAATGACAACCGGAGATTTCGACACGATTTTTATTTCGTACCTCAACGATCGTTCCCTTACGGGGTTAGTGCCGTCAGTCCACCTCATGCGGTGCAATGTAGGCATTACTTAAGGTTCTTTGCAGCGTCCCTTCGACTCTTAGCTGCAACCTTTCGTTCCTTTTATTGTACCTCCATTCATATTGTGTTTCTCCCATCTGACTTTCCACCTTCTCCTAACAATTGACTCATAATACAAATTCGAGGTTTTCCTCCTGTTACACCTTTGTGACCTTTTTAATGTCAATTTCCATTTCAGCGCTGAATGACCTCATAGGTCGGAGCGGCAAGGCCTTTGGCCTAAATTCTGTATTCTATTCTATTCGTAACTATTATTTGTTGTTGCCTTTGTTGGTGGTATTCTTGTATCCAGAGTTTTTTATTTTTCTGGTTACCAAAGTCTGCTCTGTTGAACTTGCTTGATTATTTGGGCGGGGCTGGTCTACTCTCCCTTTCGAGGGGCAAAACAACGTGTTGTTTCCATGAGGGTCGCGGTGAAAATATTCACTCGTTTTTTCCAGGCTTCATAAATTTAAATTCTGACACGACCGAGTATTTAATATATAAATGTGTTTTCACACCCATGGGAATGTCTATTTATGTACAGGTAAAGGTGTATGTTTCGTGCCTGTGAACATGAGTGTCCACGAGATGTGTAATTCTCGCTGGTTTCCATCGTTTATCAGAATAGACATCATCATCTATTTGTATTCAAGCTTGAATAGTCAGTCATCATATCAGTAAGACTTCCAAGTAAACAACTGATGTAATCCATCTTATTCATCGCTCTCCTCATTGCCATCGCCGTCGCTTGTTGAACTAGCATCGACAACATCTTTAATAATAATAATAATAATAATAATAATAATAATAATAATAATAATAACAATACCATGGGACACCAGAGTCGAAGAGAAAGAGAGGGAAAAAATGGATAAGTATCAAGATCTGAAAATAGAAATAAGAAGGATATGGGATATGCCAGTGGAAATCGTACCCATAATCATAGGAGCACTAGGCACGATCCCAAGATCCCTGAAAAGGAATCTAGAAAAACTAGAGGCTGAAGTAGCTCCAGGACTCATGCAGAAGAGTGTGATCCTAGAAACGGCACACATAGTAAGAAAAGTGATGGACTCCTAAGGAGGCAGGATGCAACCCGGAACCCCACACTATAAATACCACCCAGTCGAATTGGAGAACTGTGATAGAGCAAAAAAAAAATAATAATAATAATCATCATAAATATCAAGACCTGAAGATAGAAATAAGGATATGGGATATGCCAGTGGAAATTGTACTCATAATCACAGGAACACTAGGCACGATCCCAAGATCCCTGAAAAGGAATCTGGAAAAACTAGAGGCTGATGTAGCTCCAGGACTCATGCAGAAGAGTGTGATCCTAGAAACGGTGCACATAGTAAGAAGAGTGATGGACTCCTAAGGAGGCAGGATGCAACCCGGAACCCCACACTATTAATACCACCCAGTCGAGTTGGAGGACTGTGATAGACCCCCCCAAAAAAATGATGATAATGATGGTAGTAATATAAACGTTGATTTAGTCCGTCTTGGATCTCGCTGGAGGTACTCCATGTTCCATACCTGAACTGGAACGTGTACGTTCCCCCCGCCAGCAACATTCTCATCTTTGCGCTTATTAACTCTAATCACGTGGAGTGTAAACAGCCATATCCAAGGGAAAATGTCGTAGCTCTCCATAGCGTAAGAGGTGCTTCGGCTTCATCAAGAGGAAAGTTTGACATCCTTCTCTCTCTCTGGTTCTCTCAGAGCAGTGATGCCAGTCTTGGTTCAAACTCGAGGGATCCGTGGTCGATCCCAACGTTTGGCGTGGAAAGGAAACGATTTATTTAGTCTTTCAAGAAGAATAAATAAATCCTGCATGCTTTTCTTGGCCCACGAAGTGGAGTACTTGTCTGGTAAATTGTAGTGGGTCTCACCTGCGGTAGAGAGAGAGAGAGAGAGAGAGAGAGGTCTTCAAATGTGAGTTATCAGTACTCTGTCAAAATATACAGCACCATAAAACAGGTTAAGAACGGCAGGGCTTAGACGAGATAATTCCTCACAGCAGGGTGAAAAATCTCTCTCTCTCTCTCTCTCGTTTCGTTTTACGATTGCCCAGTAGCGGAAATTTCATGGCATACCATCAGTATTCTGCAGTGCAACTGGATTGAATGCTCTTCATAAAAATGTCCGTAAATGTGAAATGATTGGGAGTTTGCCCACGGCTTTTTCTGCTTGATGACCAAGCACAAATATTACTGCGGCCATTCCGTATGTTGGAAGGACATTTCTGATGGTTGAAATTATATATTCAAATATATATATATGTGTGTTATATATATTTGTATTTAAGTTACTTTTAAATCGCGGCAAGTTGCTCTACGTCATTACATTTCTTTTGAAATGTTGAGGATAAAGATTTTTTCTTGGAAGATTTTCTTTTTATTGAAATCCACTGAGTCTGATGCAGTGTTACTCAATCCTGAGACTTTCATCGGTAATTTTCAGTATTTTCTGGTAGGTCGATTTTCCAGAACTCACGGAGCCTTTTCCGCGTTCATTTAAAAGTCTCCGGTTTCAAAACGGCCTATGTAGACGTAAGTAAGGTAGGGCATTTAAGTGACCATTATTCTTGCCAGATAGATTGTTATATTGGCAGTGTTATCCAGCTTAGCAAGGTGTTCTTTGCTTTGTAGTTGAAGATGACAAAGTTAGATTTGAATGCGGACAATGTTCACTGTATTCCCCAGTTGTTGGTCTGATAACATTTGTTACGTCATCTTTTTTTCCAAAAGAATCACTCGTTCTTTCCATTATAACTCTTGCCATTGACAGCAGGTAGATGATCGTGGCTTTGACGGTGAATATTCCCAGTCGATGTCGTTGGATTTAAATGTGACTGGTTACTTGTGTGATATCAGCAGCGGATATTTACTCCAGCTAAAAAAAGAAAAAAAAATCTAATGTTGCCTAGGACCAGTGCAGAATTATTTCTGAACTCAAATTAATTAGTACCTCAACTAAGCATAACTATATTGTTTGGATCTGAATTGAATATGGTTCTTTTATCACAATTTTAATCTAGGCACAACATGACAGTGTTCCTTCTTTTGGATTCTTGCTTGTAGCTGAGATCCTGGACTTGGTTAAGGTGAAGGCTCGTGCTTTGCTAGTCTACCGTAATTCATTTTATATATATAAACGAGAAAGCTTAGAAGACCCTAAAGAAAGTATCACTTAATCGATATTTATATTAAGCATCCATTTTCTCAGGAATCCATATGTCTGCAGGAGTAGATATTACACTATTGTGTTTATGCATACGCTGAAGGACAAGGCATGTATGAGTACATGCGCAAACATATATGTAAAATAATAGCCTTTGGGACCATTAGTGCCATCTTGTATTTGGTTGGTATCTGCCTGTAACCCTTGCTAGCCTGCCTGGGTGTAATTGGGGATCACATATCGCTCCGCCGATTTCCGATATGGTAGAGAATGCCTCGATCCAACGCCAATTTGTCAGACTTTTCGGAAACAGTACAGCTTTATTTTTAGTGTTTCCAGCAGTTTTAAAAGAATTTTGTTTGCATCGAGTTGATGACTACTATTAAACAAACAGTAATGTTTTCCGTTTACATAGTACAAATTGTTATTGCTGATGTCTTTGTCCCAAAGAGATCGAGAAATATGGAGAAATCTCTGTCCAGTTGTCTTCAACATAATGCTTGTCTGAATACTTACTCAGACCCGATTTCGGCTGTTTTATGATAAAACCTATTGTCATCTAGTTTAAATAACCTTTCATGAAGCGTTTTCTGAGTATTTTTTCAGGCAGACTCCACTCACACCAAATTCCTTGCGTATCATGCTATTTCACATCACCGAAACGGCACTGTGATCCAGTGGCCTAGGTTACAGACCTCAATCACATGTGTTATGGCAGCCACGTCGCTAGCGGTATCGCAAGATATCTTATAAGGTCTCCATAACCTGCTGCTTGAGCCGAATCGAATGAGTGTGGTTCCATAGTAAGAGGGTTGGGAAGTGCTGTATTCTGACGTCGGGTAGGACATATGTCCTTTTGGGAGTTTTTAGACCGGAAGGAATTTATCTTACGCTCGTATCTCTCAGCACGAGGAATGGAGAACAGTAAGTACTTCTTAGGAGAATAAAATAGGCAAGTCATTGCATTATGCTATTCTTTTCATCATTTCTGACCAATTTATTTTTTAAGTTGAATGAAGTTTTAACATTATTCCAGTTATTATCATTTATGACCGGAAAATTTCTTTCTCCTGGTGTTAATTTATATTCAAAATCCCTGTTGCTCACACTCCACTTCAGGTAAAAATTCTGTAACGGCGATTTTTTCCTCAGAATCTTGCATTGTCACCTTGGCAGAGGCAAAGGTGAATGGCACAAGAAAGTAGGTTAAGAGAGACCATTCCTATTCAGTAGATAATTAAACGCCATGAGTATGAGGAGGATGCATCTTTGTGGTTTCCCTCCTACGGCTACGGTTCGAAGGCTGAAGGAGAAAAGGAGAGTTTTTTTTATCATTTTTAATTTAATGTCATGTTCGTAGCTCAAAAGGTTCGTGAAGAAAACTTACGCAAAAGTATTGGGAAATCGAGAAGTAGATTGTCTTTTGTATGGCAGTTCTCGTGGAGGTCAGCAGTTGAAATTTATATTATAATATAATTATATATATATATATATATATATATATATATATATATATATAATACTATATATATACATCCTCTTTAGGAGGGACTGCTTAAGAGAGTAGTAATCTTCTTGAATGAAGTTGCCACCCCCTTGGCCTACGGTACACACACACACGCATATATTATTATATATATATATATATATATATATATATATATATATATATATATATATATATATATGTATATATATATATATATATATATATTATATATAGTGATATAGTATATATATATATATATATATTATATATATATATATATATATGTGTGTGTGTGTGTGTGTGTGTGTGTGTGTGTGTGTGGTTATGATAGAGATACTCTATCTTAAATTTCCCTTGCAAACTTAATAGAATGATGATGTAAGAAGTGTGTAAATCCTTGAGTCCATTGATATCCACTAGTGTGCATAAGGAAAGGATATAAATTTTACGAGACGTGCAGTGTGAAAACCATTGTCACGCAATTTGGAACGGAGTGAACAACTTGCGGATCGTAAGTTTTCAAGCGTCCAGTTAACCTTGAAGTGTCTTTGGTAGTATCAAAGTTTTTTTTATCTTCTCCGTGCTTAAATATTCGTGAATCTTGAAACAAAAGTCTTGCTCTCCTTTTATAAAGTATTATGAGGCTTTTGCCTGAAAGATCTGTGGTTTACGCGTTTGTAGTTAATGTTCTTGGTCGGAGGAGGATGATTATTGTTATTATTCAGTCCAAAGAAGCCTGCACGTAGGAGTATGATAAAGCTGCCGTGGCTATAACTCTCCTCAAGCAGGAGTAGCCCCCAACCCCAACCCCCAACCCTCTTCAGCCCTAATACACCTCCTCCTCCCGCTCCCCTTCCCCCTCCTTTACATCTGAGTCTTGTCACTTCAAGAATAATATAATGATTGATGAGCATTCAGCAAAAGGCATTCCTTAGCCAGACAGAGAAAATACGGCCATGCCAAAGCAGCCATAGGTATGTCCTCGGAATGAATAGTCGTGGCTTTTAGTGTTCCACGTCGCAATCTTCTTATGCACTGTGAGCACCAAGCGAGACTGGCCGTTGCTTTCCTCTTTCATATTTGATGGCTTCCTCCAAACATAGTTTGGCGAGTACTCAGTTCTTCCATCGTATGTAGAGAGAGAGAGAGAGAGAGAGAGAGAGAGAGAGAGAGAAAGAATATGTGGCCAAGAACTCTTTCATTATTCAGCCCTTCTCACGAGTATATCCACGAGCTCTCCGCTCTTTTCTCCTTTTTGTTTGCAGTGCTCATTCGAGGCCTTCCATTGTTCTCATTGTATTTCCTGCCGAGTGTTTGATTAATCAAAATATTATAGAGAGAGAAAGAGAGAGAGAGAGAGAGAGAAATGAAGGCAGACCTGGGCCTTTCGCAAGGTGCTGCGCCTAGCCCTAACTCCTTTTGACTCGCAAGGTACGGAAAGCTAATTAAAATGAAAAAAAAAAAAAAATGCACCCTCAAACAAAGGCCTTTTCAGACCCATTGAGATTAGAGTTCTGAAATGCCCGCTTCACCTTCTGCCCTTCTGGTGCAGCACTTGAAGCACCAGAAGAATCCGGCCTTATTATTTCAAGGTCTGGACCTTGTTTGGCTTCCATCCAGCTTGCCTGCTTTGTGTTTTGCAGTGTTAAAGGTCAAGGACTTCGGTATGGAAATATATTTCATTATTATGAGTAGATTGAGGAAGCGCTTCTGATACTTCATTGCTTTTTTACAACTGATCTGAACCGTCAGATGACCATTACAGGTTTTGTTGGCCTTTGAGCATACTGGTAACTCGGGTCATCAATTGAATTTATTTATTATTTTACGAAAACAATATCTTGTTAACATCCTATTGCTCCTTTCAGGGAAGGTGATCTCTTCCATAGAAAGCAGTCGGTACCTTTAAGTACCTTCCCAACACAATTTCTATTACAATCAAAATTCTGATTATATATTAATTATATGTTTGTATGTGTGTGTGTTATTTCTGTAACCACAAGTCCCTCATAACTTCTCATAACTTCTAACGCTTGTCACTGCAAAGCATATATCTGACTAAGGGAAGGTTCGAACTCACAACCGGGATATCAGAATGGAGTAACGTTTATCCACGACGTCCGAATCTCTTCATTTCTTCCTTCATTTGGGTCTAGGCTCTGTAATGGCAAACTTTTCCGATGGGGGAAGGAATCGTGACGGTTAGAGGGTAATTACATGCGTATCTGGTATAAAGTAACTAGTAAATTACATATATATTATATATATATATATATATATATATATATATATATATACTATATATATATATATATATATATATATATATATATATTGGTAACTCAGGATATATATATATATATATATATATATATATATATATATATATATATATAAAGGGCTTATGTGTATCTACAATTATTGTGTGTGTGTAAACGTGAAAGTCTATAGATAGTGAATTGCATGTCTAGAATTGCCGTCGTCCAGCACGAGCTGACACGCCCACCACTGGTCCCAATGTAAGTATGCAGATTAAATGCTACATGTGTAAGTGTTTACATAATAAAAATATGGAATGTTAGTCCATATATATAAAAGAATAAAACTAAAGAGGGTCCAACCAGATTGCTTGCAGGAATGTGATCAGACTAGAGACGCTAAAGATGACGTATACAATAAGTATGTAGGCTAAGATAACATGCCGTCACCTGTAGTCATTCAATTGTTTATAAACATTAGTCCAAGCTCCCTGCTTGAGACAACTACGGCCTACGTGATCTGTAGCGTGTCTCATTTGATTGTGTGTTCGTATGAAACTATGTCATTTGTATGTATGTTCATATGTTCGAACTACTGTCTGTTCCTTCATAACTTGTAACAGAGATGGTAGACGAGCAGAACAGAGTTAGCTATCGACATTAGAAGACCTGTACCTCTTTACCTAAGCTTTATCATGTAGAGGAATAGGATTAGCCATCATCATTGGCAGAAGCGATCAAGCTATCGTCATAGAAGACTTGTACAATCATATCTGATCTTCAGCATGTAAAACTTCAAGAATATATCTATTTTTATACTTCGTGTTTTCCACAAGAACCTCCTCACCATGAGTTTAACACATCGTCGTAATAACCAACAAGATAATACCGACTTCGTAAGTGATCTACAAACCCTCAGACACTCCATTGAAGATGGAAGTGCAATACCAACCGACTTAGCGTAAGATTATCGCTAGTCTAACATTACCTCATAGGGCGCCTTATCATACAAGGCACAAGCCCTAATATTGGTGGCCAGCGTACCAGAAGAACTCTACAACGTCCTACCGAAGAAAAAACCAGAAATAATAAATCATGTATCCATAAGGAAGTCAAACCGACGACGGATAAGCAGCAGATTCTTCAAGCAACCTAGTATCATCGTTAGTGAGCGACTTCAGAAAACAATAAGAACTTTTTAACGACGACGAAAGCAACAGATTCTTCAAGCAACTTAGTATCATCGTTAGTGAATAACTTCAAGAAACAAACCGAACGCGTCTGCAGCATCGGATCTTTCAAGGGCTCAAATCATCGAAACAACGCGCACGGGGAACTGAAGCCAAACCAGGTCATCGCTAAATAGAGAAGGAGGACCAAGGCCGTGTGTCGTTATCGGAACACCGTGACTTCCCACAAAAGCAAGCTAAGTACAATTTTTTATTCATTTGGAGTAACTTTGAGTGTTTCCTTACAGGTCCGAATTTCGTTATTCCTGTGGCTGAAAGTTACGAGACATTCTTATCTTACTTTTTTTTACAGAAATTATCTACATCATTGAGATTTCGCTACTGCGAGTTTTTATCTTTGAGTGTCTGTTTCAGAAGTTCTACTGAAATATCATAATCATATACTATGTTAATTTTATCATTTTGGGTGATTATTAATCCCTTACGTAATAACAAATCATATTAAACAGTGAATATGCGTTTACGCAGTGGACGTCTGTATTTATACAGATGCATAGATAGGGTCGTTAAGCACCGTTAAGTTGATTAGAAAACACACACAAAAAACAAGTGGAACACCGTACAAATCTAGATAAATTAGAGGTAACACTATTTCGGGTCATGACAATAAATGCTCCTTTGCAAAGTCCCGATCGCAGTTTTAGCCTTGAGTTTTTGAGTTATATAAAATATCGAACCTCAATGACTCAACTTAACTTTAAAAATATGGCTGGATTGCAAGGAATAACATGTCTGTAAAAAACTTTCATCAGGCTAAATGCGCTGACCAGGATCCCTCACTATTTCAAATTTTAGCAAAGAATGAAGTACAAACAGTTAATATTGAATGCAGTAGTGATAACTTGTCTTATTAGTAATCGCTCAGTTCCTAATAGTTCGTCATTCATTGCTTTATACGTAACCAGCAACATAATGCTAAAAACACACAATACGTTGCCGATGGTAATAAAGAGAAGGATCCTAATTATTACAAAAAGAAATAGAAACAGTAGCCCGTTCAGAAATCAAAACAAGCAAACTCGGTGACTGTGTCACCTAGTCAAGCGGTCAAGGTTAGTTAAATCTGCCGAGTTTTCAAAGCGAAGCAAATTCCACACAATAAGCGACTCTAGCATGAGTGGGGAAAAAGCGGATGTTGTTTCATACATGCCAATATCTTTTTTGAAATTAAAAAGGATTTTTCCTAGGAAACCACGACCGTATAAAGTAATCAGAGCAGGTTTTCGTTTTTTTTTAATACGTAAGTATTATAAGTAGTGGTGGATAAAGCCCGACTGTACGCGCCGTAAAAATTAGAATATCTTGTTTATTCCTTTAGTACACGTAATATCCTGTATTTATGGACTCACCGTACTTGTTTTGGTTCAGAACTTCACCCTAATGAGAAGTCCGATAAGCGAGCGCTTACAGATACCTCTATAGTTATAAAAAACATTGATCTGTATCTAGTGTAATTGTAAGATATCCATCTAGGGATACACAAAATATTATCTTACATCCTGCAAAATAAGGCGTGTTTATCAAATGAAAATCCTATAAACCTTCAAACATATTGAAATCCGTTTGAACAAAAAAAAAGAGACAGTTAATCAAATAATAACTTATATAGAGGAACTATACATTTGTCTCATAAATCGTAACATTGTTCAAATGACCCAACAGAATTCTCCCACAAACCGCAGTCGCACTTTGCACGCAAAATCTCGAGAAGCATGCACCCTCGAATGTCTTAGTGCGTGTAAAAAAGACTTTTGCTGGGAAATGAAATTTTAATCCTTCCCGACACTCTGAAATATAACGATTTCCGCGAACAAAGCCCTAAAAGTATACATATCGTGGATACGGAAGTTATAAATATCGCATTTTTTATTGTTGCTAATTTTTAATCCCGCCCAACCAGTCGTGGATGAATCTCTCCGATAATCTATCTAAAGTAATATCAGTAAAGTCATTCAAGCAGAGGTGATTCAGCAGAAATTTTTTTTTATCTTCTACCTGAATACCAGGAAGTTTCTCCACTAGCGAGTGATCTCTGGGAAAAACGGATGTAATTTAACACAAAATACGGTCTAAGGACAAACATAAAGCTATATACGTACCTTCGTATAGACTCTCACTGCAATTTCAAAATAGAGATAAATGACGAAGTTGAAAAATGTTAGTAATAGGAGCCATTAGGAAATCAAATAGCCCATATAATTTTCCCTCAAAACGTCATGCCATAAAAGATCGGACTTGGCGTATCTGCGTAGATTTCTGTCACTTAAACAAGGAAACGACTCCCGATAGTTTCCAGTGCCATGTACCGACGACATCTTATCTCTGTTAGGTTAGAATAAATTTTTTCACCAACTTGGACTTACTTAAAGGCTTTTACCTGATACCATTACCTAAGTGATTGTACCTCATATACCGTTTTCAGCACACTCAGGGGACATTATCAATTTTTACGTATGCCTCCGGCTTACGTTGCACCCCAATTATAATATAGTGTTGGAGACTTTAGGGGATACCCTACATGCCTATATGGATGATCTTGTAATCTTTTCTAATACCTTAGAAGTACATCACATAAACTAGAGCTAGTCTCAGAGTAAAATATATAAATGTGACTTTTTTAAAACCCTCGACCGGAACATGTTTTTATCTAGGTTTTATGTGTCTTGTCAAGGTCTTAAAGTAATCTATGGTAAGGTGTCGGCTATTCATAACTTTCCGGTACCTATTAACGTAAAAGGGGGGTACAGCACTTTGGCGCTGTAGTGGGTATTACAATTCGTATGTAAATATGTAACTCTTCCAATCATGACAGCTCCTTTAACAGATTTTACGAAGAAGAGCGTAGATTTATTATGGTCTAAAAAGCATCAACAGGCGTTCGATATCTTAAAAGCGGAATAATGCAGCTTACCTAACTTAAAAAGCCCTGATTTAAATATAAAAAAGGATTTTTTTTTTTATTGCAACAGACGCCTCAGACCAAGGGGTAAGAGGGATACTACTTCAGTAATATGATAAACAGTTCTTTCCTATAGCTTTTTATTCAGCGTAAACTAAAGCCCTCTGAAAGTAAATATGCAGTAATAGGCAAGGAAGGGCTAGGTATCTTTAAACTCACTAGTACATCTTAAGTTCATAATCTATGGCTATCCTGATAAAGTCCTTACTGACATGAGTCCTTTACCGAGTTTTTCAAAGGCTTTAATCACAGTCCAAAAGGAACTCGGTGACAAATGATCATTCAGGTCTTTGGAGCCAAGATAAGATATCTACCTGGGAAAGCAAATATCATAGCTGACGCATTATCCCGCAATCCCGCACCATACTGCAAAGAACCATTAATTAGACTAAAAATATAGAAACATCCGTACCTATTGTTTAAAACCGTATCTAAACAAGAAAATTCCTTAACCCAAGAGATCGCGAGCATTGAATATCTGGGTTGGAGCACAGAACTGTTACAAACTGAACAAAGCAAGAGTCAACAGACATAACCAAAACAATAAACACTTTGACGGAAACCGAGTCAGCAGCAATAAGCAAACAATAAACAACTTCGGACGGAAACAGGGTCAGCGGCTAAGCAAAAACAATAAACATTTCGAGCAGAAACCCTAAAGCAAAGTATATTTAAAGTATGTGTATCAGAATAATGTAATCAAAAGTAATATTATATGTAGGTCCGTGACGAGGAAAACCCGAAGAACACAGCAGATGACTAACGACCAGGTAGTAGTAAATAATCTCTTTCATACCAATCGTCATAAACTGGTTGCATTCCGTCATCCAGGGTTTCCTACTATGTCACAGAAAGCCAAATCACTGTTTTACTGGCCTACAATGCTTACAGATATAAAAAGCACATAACTAATTGTAACACGTGTCATGAAAACAAGGGATACACTAGGATACCTGTCAGTTTAAGAGCCTATCCTGTGCCAAATCAATCCTTGAAAGAATATACGTAGAATTATTAACAGAATTACGAGCTGACAGAGGGAATAAACACTTCTTAGTGTCAATAGTTCCTTGACACGTTAATAGAATTAATAGCACTAAAACAAACACCGCAATTGAGTGCGTTAGGAATATTTATGAGTGCTAAATCAGTAAACATGGAATTCACATGATAATCTGACTCGGGTGGTGTAAATCAATAATCAATCTCCTTAACACGTTGTGTGAATTCCTTTCCATTAAGAAAACCAATAATATATTTTATCACCCAGAGTCAATCGGTTTGGTAGAATAACGGATAATTAAATAGGAAGTGTCAATGTCTTACGAGTTACAACTCGTGATGTTGGATCCGAACTGGATTATAGCGGTTCTCGCGGTTTTAAATACCTTTATCATTTATATCTTGTATCTATAGAATTGATGCCGCAAGTAGCCTTATACGGTACGCCGCTAGAACACTTATCCACATATTCAAGCCAACCATTAATTTATCAAATATATATATATAATAATAAATATACAAAAATAAAATAAATATGGATACAAGTGGAGTCAATATAATACACTCCGTAAGAAGTCGGAAGGGTTACAAATTATAATAAAAAGGAATCACGATAAAATCAATAAGCAAAACGTAACCATAGATAATTAAATATCCAAATATATATGCGTAAAGATTTGAACTCTAACTTAACGCTTTAGTAATGACAAATAAGCTAAAGGTTCAAACACATATCCAAAACCTACTGACATATTGTCTGTCCCGGTGATTTATATTCGTAGTCAATGAAAAAAAATAATAATAATAATAACCCATAATTAAATAAAATAAATAAATAAAATAAAATAAAAGAGATTTTAAAGTCAGGAAGTCTAGAAGTGAAAAATCTTATCTATGGAATAATCCTATATGAATCTTATACAGGGCTAATAAAATAATATATAGAAATTTGTATGGAAACCTTTTTCATTAGTTGAATAAGGAATAATTTAATTTAACATAATTCCAACATGAAACTAATATTATTGTTCAATTTTGGTGGTACTGTTTTTTTTTCAGACATTCTTCTCATGTGGGTCGAGTATTAAAAAACAAAAAAAAAAAAAATTATCCTAAAGTCGTATTTGTTACAGCAAGTAACGTAACTCTTAGCTGGCTGAGAGCAATCTCCTGCCAAGTGATGACGTCATCATTGCCGTATCAGCATTTGTTCCTTTTACAACCTCAATAATCTGCTTACACAGGCTTCATCTCGCGATTGCAAAGCAGGTTGCTGGAGAAAGGAATGCTTAGCCCGAACTTCTCATGGCAAGGGCAGACGATTAGGTACAAGTGTCTATCGGTATGCGCCAATGCAACTTGCAATCATTTTAAAATTAATAAACAAAATAAGGAATAGAATTTCTATAACATCAAAATGAATTAATTTTTTCTGAACCTCATAGACATTTAGAAGTATCACGATATGGATATGGGATTATTTACTTGCAACATTAGCTTATTACAATCCAGGTAAATCACATTTATGGGAAAATGTCACATTTCCTTGAAAAACCCAAAGTTTATTTAGAAAATTAGTACATAGGGTTCTTTTTCGTTGCATCTCCTACCTATTAATAAAGTTTTTAAATTAACCTCAGAGGATGCGCCACGAGAAAATTGAATATGAAACTTTTGTTAGTGGGGCACATAGGATCAGATTTTATTACAACTTAATTTCAGTTAGCATAGAGAAATACAGAATCATGATTAATCTTCTCTTTGACTCTTATGTGCCTGGCAATCTTACAATTAGCTCCGTTTTCCACTTCTTTGTCTAGTAACTTACTACCAGTAATATCGAATTTTCTTTGAGATTCGTAATGATGTCTATGATATCTATTTATTTTTTATAATTATGGATATTTTTACAAGTCATCATAGAACCTGGATAGGTTCACTCATTGTTAATGCCATGGATAAAAAAGTTTGTACAGCGGACTCTTTTGAATTCCAAAATATCAGCGAAGTTCATGTGGGTTAAGTCTGGTCTAAATGGCTCTCTTCCCTCCCCTGTATTTGGATGTCGTCTGAATTTACTTTGCCCTTGTGACAAGTATAATTTAACTTGCAGGCTGATTAATGGAACCTGTTACAGTATCCTGCAGTACGAGAGTTTATTTCACATCGCAACTTCAAAAAATCGTTCGTCGCAGCGGAACGACGACAGTCAAGTAACAACCGCCTACAATGTGAAAGGAATTTCATGGACTTCTTCGACCGCACCGTACTCGTCCGTTAATCTCGTTTTCATGCGGAACGCTCCAGCGACTGTCGGAAATCGACTACGAAAGGGACATACTTCCGACAATTACGACCCGAAGGATATTCAACTCTACTTTGCTGGCGAAGGACTCGTGCTGGGGATGTTTTTTTATTCATCGCCGAACGTAATCGTGTAGCTTAGGATGCAGAGAATAAGTATGAGCGCAAAATGGAACGTTGGACCCGCCCAGGCAAATTTTCCCCTTGTTTTAACCATTGAAAAAGGCCGTTTCATTTGGTAAAGGTGGTTGTCTGGAACTGTGTAATGGACGAAAAGTTGTTCGAAAGCTAGTTAAAAGTGAAGTAGTATAACCTCGGTCATGTATCCTATATATATAAAGTATCATGTTTATCCTATATATAATTGATCATAATAGCAGAGTCGAAATATATCTTTGCGTGTACGCAATAGGAATCTCTTATATAATGATCTTTAAAAAGAATCTAATATATCTTGGCGTGTACGCATAGGAATCTATTTAAAGGTCGACACATTTATTAATTCATAATTATTTGTCCATTTACATATGTATAAACAAATCAGGTAGCCTATAATCAATCTGTTACCTTTTTTCTTACCAATATCTGCAGTTATTTATGAGTTAGTATATGAATTAATGAATCAGATATATAACATTTAGCATAAAAATCAACGAATCAATCAGCATAAACATTAATAATTTTATCAATTCATATATGAAATTTTTTATCAGTTAAAAATATGTTTTTATCATGTTAATCTTCATTCTATGCAATTATCAGAGTACATTAGTATTTTCTGTAGCATAAGTATCTTAATGAGATGAAGTGAAAAAAACTGTATCATTATATATCCGTGATCACTATTATTTACCAATATCATTGTTTTATATTTTATTACTTGAATCAATTCATGTACACAATGAATTTTTATTTACTAATATATATATATATTCACATAGTGTCTGTATCACACTCCTATAAGTCTAATGCAAGTTAAGTTTGAGTAATATTCAGTAGTTGGTTTTGGTAGCTGACCGAGCTAATGTAAGTGTTTACATAATAAAAATATGGAATGTTAGTCCATATATATAAAAGAATAAAACTAAAGAGGTCAACCAGATTGCTTGCAGGAATGTGATCAGACTAGAGACGCTAAAGATGACGTATACAATAAGTATGTAGGCTAAGATAACATGCCGTCACCTGTAGTCATTCAATTGTTTATAACATTAGTCCAAGCTCCCCTGCTTGAGACAACTACGGCTACGTGATCTGTTTAGCGTGTCTCATTTGATTGTGTGTTCGTATGAAACTATGTCATTTGTATGTATGTTCATATGTTTCGAACTACTGTCTGTTCCTTCATAACTTGTAACAGAGATGGTAGACGAGCAGAACAGAGTTAGCTATCGACATTAGAAGACCTGTACCTCTTTACCTAAGCTTTATCATGTAGAGGAATAGGATTAGCCATCATCATTGGCAGAAGCGATCAAGCTATCGTCATAGAAGACTTGTACAATCATATCTGATCTTCAGCATGTAAAACTTCAAGAATATATCTATTTTTATACTTCGTGTTTTCCACAAGAACCTCCTCACCATGAGTTTAACACATCGTCGTAATAACCAACAAGATAATACCGACTTCGTAAGTGATCTACAAACCCTCAGACACTCCATTGAAGATGGAAGTGCAATACCAACCGACTTAGCGTAAGATTATCGCTAGTCTAACATTACCTCATAGGGCGCCTTATCATACAAGGCACAAGCCCTAATACATGAAGGTCCTTCGTTCAGTGGTCAGACCTCTCGTCTCACTAAGTTAGACAACGATCTCGGGTATGATTCAGAGCTAGCCGAAAAGCATGAGGCACATCCACCCAAAGCCTTCATACCTTTGCTTATCTTAGCAGTAAATTACGTGCTTCGTAATTAGTTGACTCTGGTGGATTGCCGCATGTGTGAAAAACAGTATTGAGCCTGCTGTCTCTTCGAAGAATATCTTGCTTAGAAACTGAAGGATAACGTTTGTAGTCATCCTTTGGGATATATGACAAGCAGGAGGTTAGTGCCAAGCACTTTCTCCTGTTCATTCTGGCATCGTCGGGGCACATAAGCGCTTGGTACTGGCCTTCTGCCTTTCGTTTTCCTGTGGTATTCGCTTATAAATATAATGAAGTCACGTGCATCTACTGTGAAGTTTTAAGCATATATATATATATATATATATATATATATATATATATATATATATATATATATATATATGTATATATATTATATATATATGTATGTATGTATATATATATATATATATATATATATATATATATATATATATATATATATATATATATATATATATATATATATATATATATATATATATATATATATATATATATATATATCCGTATATATATATTACGTGTGTGTTTTAAGAGTGTTTCACATTACTATGTGTGGCTCTCCTCCCAAAGCATTTTGTTATTCATGGCCCCTTCACTTTTGTCAGTTTCCCCTGGACAAAAGCGCTGTTCATTATCATGTTGTTTTTATCATTTGAATCTTTCTAAAAAACAATATCTAGGAAAGATAGAAGCGTCAGTTTTCATGCTGGAAGCCTGTAGAAGAATGAGTAATCAAGCAGGTCGTGTCGATATATAGTAGAGGGTTTATATACTTGACGTTTCGAGGAGTCTCCTTGTCGAGATAATAGATGTTTGTTTGTTTGTTTGTATGGTGTTTTTCACGTTGCATGGAACCAGAGGTTATTCAGCAACGGGACCAACGGCTTTACGTGACTTCCGAACCACATCGAGAGTGAACTTCTTTCACCAGAAATGCACATCTCTGACGCATCAGCGGAATGCCCGAGAATTGAACTCGCGGCCACCGAGGTGGCAGGCCAAGACCATACCGACCACGCCACTGAGTGCTCTGCAATACAGATGTTACAAAACGTGTGCACAACGTCTATGACTCCCAAATCTCATTCAGCCTCTCCTTTGTTTGAGCGACCTTTAGTCCTCCTCTAATCCCACCTGAAGAGACCTGTACAGGACATAATTTCTCCCAAATATTTGAACGATTCAAACTCATTCACTGTACCTCCGTTCATATTCTCTTTGTTCCATCTTATTTTCACTTTCCTCCATCTCTCAACAGTTCTTTCATAGTGCGACTGCGAGGTTTTCCTCCTGTTACGCCATTAAGACCTTTCAGATCACAATCAATTTCCCTTCCAGCGTTGAATGACCTTGTAGGTGCTAGCACTTTGGCCTTTGGCCTAGATTTTATATTTCGTTTCATTCCATTCAACCTCATACATATCTTCTTTGTATAAGGTTATTGAGATGAATACTGTTAAGGAAGCTTTCTTAAACGTGCTGTGTTTCGCTGATTAGAACAGCATTATCTGTATACAGAGTATTCAAGGTGTGTCAAGTTTCAGACTTTATTTCAGGTTAAAATTTATTTGCATTATTTGAAAAAAGGTTTTACCTTTTCTGATAACTTCTGACAGTTCACAGTCATAATTATATGTTATGTTTTCATACTAAAATGGCCAAAAGAAGCTCAAATTTAACAAGACAATTTAATTTAAATAAAAAAATTGAAATATGGAACTTGGTCCCGTTATATGTATAAATTTTCTAATTTTTCAAAAATATACATAATTTTATGTAAATAAAAGACTGAACTTCGAAGTAGGGTGACTCAGGTTCCGCGCATATATATAGGTTCCAGAATAAAACCCTGAATGCAAATCGATCAAAAGCTATTTCCAGAGGTCTTTACTTCTTTAGACTAGCTGAGTCTTCCCCTTCGCATTTGCCCTTTCCTGTTATCAGACGTGTTCCGAATCTGTTTGGTTGTCGAACATCACCGTAGACATCGACTTAAACCTTTATCCTCCAGGTGCAATACTGCAAAAGACATTTTTATGTCATCGTTGAAACATATCTGGTGTAACGAAAGCCAACACGTGCGACTCAACTGCTAATGAAAGCCACTTGTTTAATTTTGTCCGCTGAGTTTTACCCTCAATCCCTAACGTTTAACACTCTTGATGAAAAACTCTGGTAATTGGCTCTCATTCTAACTTTAGTTCCCTTTGTGCGAGGACGGTTATTTATGCGACAGAAAAATACGAGCGAATTGTTCACTGGAACGGCGCTTGATATCTTTCTTATAGGTTCTTGGAACAGCAATGACGTCCATTGCTATATACGCACATTTTACATACCTACTCGTGAGATGCAGTATGTTCCCGAGTCGAACGTTCGAGGTTTCAGTGGATTTGATTCCTTTCATTTTATTGATGTCGCTTCATCTTGATATTTTCTAGGAACTTCATTGTTGCTGCAGATCTCAGCAACACAAAATGTCACGGTTAAACAATTTAATATATGATATATGTATATATCATTTTACCGGACACATTTTACACTTGGAGAGGATGGACCCAGAGGGATATTAATTCTCTAGTTCACAATAAATGTTTTTGCGATGCATTGGTAGCCCCTTGCTAGTCTCTATCATGGCTGCTACCCAATGAAGTTGAGTAACCACCTGGTCCGGAAATCATTTTATAGATCAAACGAGGTAGAGGTTGATTAACACTGAGCCACCGGGACCATAGTTTATATAATATAATTAATATATATATATATATATATATATATATTATATATATATATATATTTATATATATAATACATCATTACCAATTTATTATTTGCACACCCACTTTCACTGTCACGTCTATTCATATAAGTCAAAATTCGTATTAGATTACAGTATTTGTATCCAGACATCACCTATGCTTCCATCTCAGGTATCTGAAAAAGGAGAGAGAGAGAGAGAGAGAGAGAGAGAGAGAGAGAGAGAGAGAGAGAGACAGAGAGAGAGAGAGAGAGAAGATCCAGACCATTTATGCATTTTTCAATACGGAAAACACATGAAGAGATTAACGATAGTTGTAGTAGTTTAAGCCTCTTAATTCCTTCACTCAGAAGTCAGTCATAAGATATTACTGATGCCAGTTAAATTGAGTTAGTACTCAAGTTTTTTTCTAGCTTGAACTGTTGTTTAAACGTGAGGCCTTACAAATACAAACACACACATATATCGTGCAATTCCACAATGAAGATGACTTTGAAGTAAAAATGGAAAAAGTCTTGGTGCCTCCTTTCATTTTCACGTGAGGCTTTCATTATATATATATATATATATATATATATATATATATTATCATCTATATATGTATGTATAGTATATATATAGTATAATATATATATATATATATATATATATATTATATATATATAATATATATATACTCTCTTTCTCTTTAGTTCCCTGGCCTTTATGCATTTGTTTATGTCAAACCTTGAAATATTCTATGGCTAGGCTGCTTTTGCAAGCTAATTGCCAGATGTAAATAAAGGTTAGCGCATTCAGAGTTCCGCTAACAGTAACAGTAGAGATGAACAGACACGCACCTTGCACGCAAAAGGCAACGGAATGCTGAACAAAACTTTCTAGTCAAACGCGAGATATTCAGAAGAACTCTCCCTTGGGACGAAGTGATCAGATGACCTAGTGGAAGTATGCATCACAACTGTTCATAACGAAGGACCAGTTAATAAAACTGAGCCTGCACCAGGGGAAGAGAATCTAGTCGAATTTTGTTGGTGATTTGAATATTATCATATATCGCAAGGAAACTTCTGAATTTTAAATTTACAAATAAATTTTAATAATTTTTTTTTACCTCTCCAGATCTAAAACATACTAATTTTTGGAAAGCGCTTAGACACTAAAGCCGTTAACTGATGACCTCATTTCAGGTGGAAGAGACGGTGATCATAATTATTTTAGAATTTAGACGAAAGAGAGCAATAGCGTTATTATGCTTCGTAGTCTTAATAGGTGAAGAAACTAGATGCGTTGTCCTGGTATGATTTTGGAATTCCTTACAAACGCGCAACTAGACTGTTTAGCTTTCTGATGCTTAGTAAATGCGTGAGGATTGCAATATTCTTTCAAATTTAAAAGATGTTTTGGAAACTCCTATCCAAAATCTTAGTTTCAGTAGTCATCGAGGACTTTTTTTTCCACATGATAAGTTGATCCTTATCAAAAACAAACACATGCTCTATTTGTGTTGAAATGTACACACACGATCTGCCCTTCAAGTGTAATAACGAAATAAGAGACCAGAATTTTCTGCCGCAGTTATCTCTGAAAAGATAATGGTTTCAAGGGTTTTCACTCGAGATAAAATTCGATAAGAGAAAATGAACACTTCCGTCTTAGGGGAAACTATTTAAAGTGTTCCTTTTTTTCATGAAGATCCAGACTTGTGAACAAAGCCGTTATACAGTACTTTAGAAACTTTGCAGTTCCAAGGAGTGGTTATTCGTTGATTAATGATATCTGAGTAAGAATGAATAAAGCGTCTGAGTACATGAAAAAGAAATACCTCCCATGACTTTGGGAGACTATTACGTTTGCAAAGGCTCAGCCTAGGATCAGTATAGATCTTACGGAATTGAAGAATATGAATAGCTGTGTGATCATGCTTACTTGCAAGAAGATTTAAATTAGAAAACAAAAAAACAATAGATTGACATATTAATGAAAATGAGTTGAGGTCATCTACTTGATTGAGAAACATAATGAAAGTGTTAAATATCATTAAATCCATTGTTGATATCAGTCGAAAAACATATCAGCAATCCGAAGGGAGTTCTTCAAGCGATAAAAGGTCGCTTTACGACGCCGGAGACTCCCGCCAGAATCGTATGAAGTGACTTTTATGGGCGTCACCTTCAGGAAGAAGAGAGCCTTTGAAAGAATCATGAAGGAGACGATTCGAGGAGGTATTCCTCAACCTTCAGAGGAGAACTTTTGGTCCGTCGAATGCTCCAGACAAAAAACAACCCCGAGTACATTTCCATATTAAGAAAATGTGGACACTTCTCTTCGCACCGCGCATGCATCTCCTTAAGAGATTAAGATGTCCAAACTTCCTTTGCCTCGACAGAAACGCCCACGCGATCGGGGGCGCACGCATATCCTACTCACGCACTTCAGCTGATCAAGAGATATTTTCGCTCTAGCCCTCCTCAAAACTTTATATGGATCTCTTACAAACTGAAGTAGGCTTTTTTTTTTTCTTGTATTTGGACCAAGACTGACGAAGGTTTCTATATAAGGGGTTGAGGAGTGTTGCCTTGTTTCTCAGGGAAACGGTAATTTGCATTACATATGTGTGTGTGTGTGTGTGCGTGTAGTTGAGTTGTAGAGCCCTAGGCTTGTATTTTCAATGTCTGTAGTTCAACCACGGTCTGCCTCCCAGCAGTCGACCCAGCTGTGAAGAGGTACTCGTGTAAGATGGAGAAAAGAAATTAGCTTGTGGCCGGCTTTCAACCTAATGGCTACCGCCTTGTTTATAAAGGAAATGTTTTACCCTTAAATATGACTGTCACTGTCGCATTCGAAGAAGGTTCATTAGCAATCCCTCGCTTCCTGGTTAAAATGACCTGTTTAGGCCCCTCTCCTCCTCCTCCTCCTCCTCCCCTCCTCCTCCTCCTCCTCCTCCTCCTCCTCCTCCTCCTAACTGTTCCGGATCGCACAGATTTTACCAACCTACGTCATCCATTCTTTTCTCATATCCAAACCTACTCAGAACAAACAAATTCACCCTTTTACCTCTCCTAACTTTTTTCAACCTCCTCTGAGAATCTTGACGTGACCTCACCCTTTCATTCCTCCCAACACGGTTCATATGCAACGAAAACAGTCCAACACAACATCCTTCAACGTCTTTCGTTTCACAGACATTCATTCGGCCATCTTCACTCCACTCCAATAGAATGTTGAACGAGAAGTTGGTCGCCTTGTGGAGGAGTCGAATCAGTACAGGATATTCTTCCGTGACTGAGCAACCAGGACTCTGCAACGTGTAAAGGTCGAAACCTGTTGACCTTTCCCTCCGTAATGATGTTTAAGAAGCCGTTCGTTGTCTTTAATTGCTATGCTGTCTGGGCAAGACTCCGCTGAGCTCCGTTAGTTATTTTCGATACTGTAATCGATTCGTTGTGGTGGGAAAAGGGGGAATGTTTTAAGGTCTCCGTGGTTTAGATATGAGAAAATATTTTAGAATATCGCTCGCAGGAACATTTAAATATGTACAGTTACAAATATTTGCTAAAAATTTTCAGCAAGAAAAAATTTTTAATTTCAGTGTCCACCTTACATATTTAGACGTTTCTGTCGGCTGCAGTATTTCATTATCGGTAAAAGAGCAAGTCGTAGTAAAATGTTACAGATGTTCATTTATATTTGTGTGTGTGTGTGTGTGTGTTTTTTTTTTTTTTTTTTTTTTTTTTTTTTCGAAGGACAAACGCCCTCAAGAAGGAAGTTAGAATGGTTGCGCGTCGACTAGAAACCACGGACAGATTGGTGTCCATAAAGGAAAAGCTGGAAGTCACGTAGAGCCGGTGTTCCCGTTGCTGAATAACCACTGGTTCCATGCAACGTAAAATCACCATACAAACAAACAAACAAACAAACAAAGGGAAAGCCAATATCCAAAACGTGGGATGAAGTAAAAACTCTCAGTAACAGATAAATTATTAAAAACTCGAAATCAGTTTTAATAATTGGACTTCAAGCGAAATGCATAAAGTAACAGAAACAAAATACTTTTCTCAAAATATATTCTAATAAAATTGTTTGGATAAAACGCAGAACAAAGACAGACCTCTTAAAAATAAGGTATGTGAATATCTTGTTAAAGTATTGCTAGTTGTTGGTAACAGGTTGGATGTATATTTACACACAAGGTAAATTTCTGTGTGCCATTCCACACATAAACTCATTACAACTCTAAGAATTAATAACAGCCTCCATTAGGGCTTCTGTTAAAAAGATAAAGGTGTGGCA
Source organism: Macrobrachium nipponense (assembly GCF_015104395.2). Taxonomy (NCBI): domain Eukaryota; kingdom Metazoa; phylum Arthropoda; class Malacostraca; order Decapoda; family Palaemonidae; genus Macrobrachium; species Macrobrachium nipponense. Next base: position 50,623,265 of record NC_087211.1, on the reverse strand, counting down.
TCCGTGTCTATATGTATCAACCCTAATTCATTGAGGAAACTTTTCGTCCAAACTTTATCCTGAAGTGTCTCTCTTCATCCCTGAATTACCTGTATCACCTGCCTGTTCCTATTCATCCCCTACCCCTCTCCCCTCCCCCTTCTGTCCCTTAGCATCCCACTCCCCAGCCTCCCCACACGCCCACACATCATCTCATCTGGTGCCTCGCCCATCTAGGCCTTCTTTGGTCCTCCATCCCCTTCAGACATGAGGGCGCCTAGTATTGATTCCCATGCTGGTTTTTCTCTCTTAATTCTGTCATTTGGTGGCTGAGAGAAGCAATTATTGTGGGGTCAATTTTATGTTTTCTGAAAAAGAAAACTCTTGAGATGGTTTTGTCTGTCCGTCCGCACTTTTTCTGTCCGCCCTCAGATCTTAAAAACTACTGAGGCTATAGGTCTGCAAATTGATAAGTTGATCATCCACCCTCGTATCATCAAACATACCAAATTGCAGCCCTCTAGCCTCAGGATTTTTTTATTTCAAGGTTTAACTTAGCTATAATCGTGCATCTGGCAACGATATAGGACAAGCCACCACCTGGCAGGGATTAAAGTTTCATGGGCCGCGGCTCATACAGCATTATACCGAGACCAACGAAAGATAGATGGATTTTCGGTGGCCTGGATTATAAACTGTACAGAAAACTCGATTGCGCCGGAGAAACTTGTTTCGCTCTTAATTCTGTAATTTGGTGACTGGGAGAGACAATTATTGTGGGGTCCAATTTTCGTTTCGAAACTCTCGACTAAAAATGGTGGTTGGGTTCTCCTCTCTCTCTCTCTCTCTCTCTCTCTCTCTCTCTTGAATGTTGGTCATTCTTCCTGGTCAGTGGAACGTTATAAATATTTTTGAGACAGACAGTCGGCCAGTAATAGTAAAACAAGAGAGGTGTACCTATTGTATAACATAATGGGAGATTTATTATTATTGAAAGGGTGCAGGGTATTTTAGGAAAGGATCGAGGCAGCAGGTTCCGACCAAATGGAAAATAAGTATCGTCCTGGGCCTGGGATATAGGTGCCTTCCTTCATGCTCTGTACTTGCATTATGGTCAGTAGAAAGAGCCGCTGACCTCGGACTGGACGACAGCAAATGTAAACGTGAAGTGTTTCCCTATACTTACTACATACACGAAAGAATGTATGGTTGAAAAATGCGTTTTATGTTCATTTTATATATATATATATATATATATATATATATATATATATATATATATATATATATATATTATATATACTTATATATATATATATATATATATATATATATATATATATATATATATATATATATAAATATATATATATATTATATAACATATATATATATATATATATATATATTTTATATATATATATATAAAGTAGTGAGGAATGAATCCCTCGTTTCCGTCTGATTGTCCTCACGTCAAACCTGTTTGATGACACCGTGCAAATGAAATCTGATAACGTTCAATATCCTTAAGGTGGACTTGAAAGAGTCCCTGAAGTTGCAGCGTTGACAGTTCATTTCAGAGAAAAGCTCAGATACTTAACGCCAAACTTGGATGTCGGGAATAGTTTCTAGCTGAAGCAAAACGAGGTCGCCTACACCTTCCAGGAGAGAGTCAGAGCGGTCTTACTGCCATTTTGGTATTGAAGCGCATCTGTTGTGTAAGAGTTCAGTTGGCTGTGTAGCACAAACGACAATATAGATTATAGTAAAGTAGCTTTTTTTTTTGGCTATGCTAGGACAGCTGCTATAGCACGTCATACTTCTTATACAAGAGCACCCAGTTTGGCATTTGTATAAAAAGTATGACTTGCTATAGGTGTCCTGTCATATCCTTCAAAAGCTATGTTAGGTGTCCTAGCATAGCCAAAAAAGCTATTATGATCTATTTTGTCCTTTGTGCTACAAATCCATTTGAAGACCAGAATTACAGAAAGAGCCTGGATTCATGAAAAGAGCTCTCACTCTCCCGTGGAGGAGGTAGGCGACCTGGTTTTGTCTTAAGCAAGGAACGATCTCCAACATCCAATTTATGCGTTAGATATCTGAGATTTTCTCTGAAGAAAAATGTCAGTGTGGAAAGAACCCCGAAGTAGCGACAAGAGAGGCAGAACGAACGTGAATGAAATAATGGCTACTTTGTCGAATCATTCAATCCTCGACTCCAAATTCGGCATTAAATAGCTTCTCTTCCTCTTAACTTCGGCATCTTCACTTCAATTACTTGGGGTGAATTTAGGCGGTGTCGGGAAAGGAAAACTTCCGAACAAATGACTTTTTGAGAATTAAAGGCCAACAAATCACTCGAACGACTGATTCGAATTTCTTTTTCCCTTATTTCGTCTTCCGTTGACTTTGTCGATCATTTGGAAAAAATGTAATCTCCTATTTTTAACTTGATTTTTGTCGTTCGTTTGATGAAAACTTTCAATTTCCTCTTTTATTTCAACTGAGTGAGTGACTTTTCCTACCGTACTTTCATTGAAAAAAAACCTTTTACTTCCAGTAGATTTCTCTTGGCAAGTTTCCGTTGATGTTTGGCGATTGTCATTTGACTTCAACATCAACTCGGACGTTAGAAATTAAAAATTCTCATTTCTTTGGCATCTCACATTCTGTGACGACATTCTAACCAACGAGTAAACAATCCGAGTGATGCCTTTAATACGTTTACACAATTGCAACTTGGGAAAATAGGTAAAATGCCAGACGAACCTCCATGAAATTGGTTGTTTGTATATGACGGGAGCAAATCCGTAGCCAACACCATTGTAAACTGAGCTCATCAGTGGCGTGGTCGGTATGGTGTTGGCGTGCAACCTCGGTAGCCGCGAGTTCGATTCTCGGGCAGTCCATTGAGGAGTGACAGATGTGTATTTCTGATGAGAGAAGTTCACTCTCGACGTGGTTCGGAAGTCACGCAAAGCCGTTGGTCCCGTTGGTGAATAACCACTGGTTCCATGCAACGCAAAAACACCTTACAAACAAAAAACAAACAAATTACTAAAAAAAAACCTGATGAGCAATCGGTCGCAGACAAATGAAGAACAATTTGCATAAATAGAAATCAAGAAGTTTAACAATTAAATGGTTATCTCTTTTGAGCTCCATGTCTAGGGTGTCCGGCCTTCAGTGTACCTTCAACTACTTGCTGTAGAAGTTGTAGCAAAATCCCCTTAGCCAGAGCTGCGTGGATTTCTGCCTTCTAAATTCACGTGGCCCCTTTGCCCTCTTCCCGCCTTGATGTTTAACTTCTCTAACGTTCCGGCGGTCAGTTCTCGCCTTTCATTTAAGAACAACTCGTGAAATGCAATCTGCTGTGGGGAAAAAAAGTATTTTAAAGATCTGGTAGTCTGAATAAATTGATTTAAAACAACAACAGTAAGATTAGTTAGAGAAAAGTATTAGATAGATATTTCTTGTGATATTGAGTACCTCCGATTCGTAAAACTTTGTTGAAATGTAATTCTTTATTTAAGAACTCTTAAGCTACAAGCAGCTTTTAAATGCTTTCAGTATTATTATTATTATTATTATTATTATTATTATTATTATTATTATTATTATTGAAGGCAGCAGCAACAGTAGTAGTATTGTTTTTGTTTTTGTTGTGCATGTTGTTACCTCTTAATGTATCATATGTCGAAAGATAACATTTTGAAAACTATTTACTTTAATTTAGTATTGAGAAAAAAAATATATGCAATAGAATTACTGAGACCCCAGAGTTCTTTAGGTATTTATTATTATTATTGTTGTTGTTGTTGTAGTAACAGTCCCGCCAAAACTGACTGCAATATTTGAATGGTTTTGCAGATTCATCGTAATTATAGCAAGTACATTACGTTGCCGTGCAATTTATTGTTGTAAGATTTTGTAATGACTGAACATGGTACTCATTATCCACAGACTATAGTTGTTACATACAAATAATAAAGGACGTATACACATAACACTTTGTATAGAAGCATTATTAGTCTTAATATTATTACCATCATTTCGCCAACTTTCTGAGTCGGGCATCAGTGGTGTGGCTGAAGCGTCTCATTATGATAGTGAGTCATTTATTAATTTATTACGGAATGAATTCGAGACGACAGTGTTCCCATCGTTATAATGTCGAAACAGATTCTGAGCCGCGTATCTGTCCCGCTCTAGGAAATGAAATCTTACGAACGGCCACTGCAAGTCATCTCGCACTGCCGCTAGTCGACCTCCGACGCCACGGGAGCGCTAGCCATTGGTAGCAATTTCCGTTTGGAAGACCTAATTTGCATTAGTCTTGGAAACAGCCTCGTTGCCCTGCGTTGATACCACCACCACCACCTCCTCCTCCCCCTCCTCCTCCTCCTCCTCCTCCTCCTCCTCCTCATTTTCCACTGTTTTCCTTCTTGTCAAAACCATCCTTTTCTGCCCTTTCACCACTGAAACCTCTACTCTTGTTTTCCTCACCTCTCCTCCTCCTCCTCCTCCTCCTCTTTCTCCTCTTCCTCTTTCTGCTGTTTTCCGCCTACCCTGCCACTAATTTGCTTCCTTTTTCTTCCCTACACCCGTTTTCCATTCTTATTCTTCTCATTCGTTCCTCGACTCTTCTCTCCCTCTGTTCTTCCATCTCCTGCTCTGGGGACCTAATGAAGATTTACCAGAGGTTGGTGATTTGGGGTACAAACTTACAAGGTAAAGTGACACAAACAGGGAACGGCTGCTAAGTGAACGAAAATTAAAATCTTAGCATAAAACGACCCTTTCAAAAAATGAATGTCGAGTTTTTTTTTTACACGATTTATTCATGCGAATGCGAAAAACATATAAAAAATTTCCAAGCGAGGTAACATCGGGATATTCTGCTTAATTTATTCATCTTACTCACTGAGGAAAACGTTAAAATCTGAGGACACTTATTGGGAAAAAGGAAAATGAAAACATAAAAAAAGTTCTCCATCCTGATGTCAGTATACCGAAGATGAGTATAGGTACCCCTCCTCGCCTTTCCTTTGCTATTCCTCCGGCTCTCCTTCTCCCATCCCATCATCTTCTGCGGAGTCCTTCAGTTCAGTGGGGAGGGCGAAAGAAAATGAAAATAGTTCTTGATCTTCTTAGGTGATGAGGGGACGCTCCGGGGGTCTTAAGCAGAAGAAAGACGTCCTTAATGAAAGACAGGAAGACGACAAAATGCTCGACAGTTTTCGCGTCGTACAATTTGGACCTACCTTTATATATTACATCCATACATGTATATATAATATATATATATATATATATATATATATATATATATATATATATATATATATATATACGCTCACCATATTAAATACACATATATATGATATATATATTTATATATATATATATATATATATATATATATATATATATATATATATATATATACGCTCACACCAATATTATATACACTATATTAGTGTATATACATGTATATATATATATATATATATATATATATATATATATATATATATGTGTGTGTGTGTGTGTGTGTGTGTGTGTGTGTGTTTTGTGTTTGTGTATGATATGGTGTGAGTGTACTTTTATATTTCTATGTTTTTAGCATGTAAGTTCGTGAAAACAGCACAACAGCACCTCGTCATTGGCAGAAAGTAGCTAATCTTGTATATATAGTCCTTAATCGATAACGAGAGCTTTTTGAATCCGGATGATCCGACGACTGAAGGGATCCGTAAAGGGGATAGTTTGAAAGGCTGTAAAATGTCGGTTTTCAATACTAACTAGTGTTAGAAGGCTACGATTATCATGGCTATAAATACGTGACTTCGGTCTCTCTACGTGGTAAGAGGCAGCGGTATAAAAAGTCTGAAGTCTAAAATTGTCAGTTATAAGTAGGAAATGAAGAGAGAAGTGGCCCTTCGGCAGGAGACAATGCCTTCTTATCGACACGTAGAACTATCCTTGACTCGGCTTTTGAAGGAAGCTCATCTGGTACAAAAGAATGCTCAATTTGTCCTTCCATCTTTGGTATTTAACTCTGATAAATTTGAATCAATAAATTATGGAGACAGAGAAGGAAAGCTATATGCATATAGGGGACCTAATAATGAGACAATCACAAATAAGGAAGCAGTTAAAGACCTTGGTGTGATGATGAATAGGAACATGTTATGCAATGATCAAATAGCAATTCTGTTGGCAAAATGTAAAGCAAAAATGGGAATGTTGTTACGGCACTTCAAAACAAGAAAAGCTGAACACATGATTATGCTTTATAAAACATATGTTCGTAGTCCACTTGAATATTGCAATATGATATGGTACCCACACTATCAAAAGGATATTGCACAAATAGAGAGTGTACAAAGGTCCTTTACAGCTAGAATAGAAGAAGTTAAGGACCTAGACTACTGGGAAAGACTACAATCCTTAAAATTATATAGTCTAGAAAGGAGAAGAGAACGCTACATGATAATTCAGGCATGGAAACAGATAGAAGGAATAACAGAAAATATCATGGAACTAAAAATATCAGAAAGAGCAAGCAGAGGTAGATTAATAGTGCCCAAAACTATACCAGGAAAAATAAGGAAAGCACACAGGACATTAATCCACTACGCACCAGCATCGATAATGCAGCGTCTATTCAATGCGTTGCCAGCTCATCTGAGGAATATATCAGGAGTGAGCGTAGATGTGTTTAAGAATAAGCTCGACAAATATCTAAACTGCATCCCAGACCATCCAAGATTGGAAGATGCTAAATATACCGGAAGATGTACTAGCAACTCTCTGGTAGACATTAGAGGCGCCTCACACTGAGGGACCTGGGGCAACCCGAACGAACTGTAAGGTCTGTAAGGTAAGGTCGAGTTGTGGCGTTTTCGTCAAATTTACGCTTTTTTTTATTCGTTACCTTCCTACCATTCGATCTCTCGGTGTTATATGGCCGCCGGCGTTTTCTTCCTCCTCCTCCCCCCCTCCCTCCCGCCACACACACACACACACACACCTATACCTTCGCCCTTTTTTGTCAGGCTAACGAGACGGGGTGTGTGTGGGGGGTCATTACGCTTGCCTTCCCGTTGTATTTCACTAAAGGAAATTAATGGAAAATATAAAATCTGTAGCAATTGCGATATAGAATGATGATGTCGTCCGTGACCTTGATTTTCACTGGATCGTTGTCGCTGTTGTCGACACATCACCGGAAGTGTGAAAGATGAAACGAAATTTTCCGACGATGGGATTGGAAGCGTTTTGTTCTGAACCCAAGTCATCTAATAGTACTTTTTATTCCGTTTCATTTCGGAAGAAAAGTATTATAAAGAATATGGAACTCTATTTTAATTGCCTCAGGACATAGTCTACCTATCTTGAGTGTCGTCTTATTCATTGAACGAGGTCAACTTGACTATGTCTTTTTGTCTCTGACCCTGTGCAATACGCTCTTCAATTTATAGTTTGAACCCTATGTTAAACTTATCTTATGTCTTCCATATTCAAGATGATGTCTAAAAGATTATTTCTTTGGGAGATCTAGCACATGTTGTTACTGGTATGGTTTAGATAGTCTTCTTCTTTCCCACTGTTATCCCCACATTAAAGGGTCGGTTGCCTGATGCGCCTTCTCCACTGCCTGCTATCAGAGGCATCATCCTCCACCAAACCTCTTCTCTCCTATCATATCCTTCCAACACCAATCATGGTTTATTGTTTGGCATGCCCTTTCTGTCATCAACCGCAGTTATTGGAAGTGGCCCTCGGCTTTGACTAAGGAGTCCACCTGTAAGGCAGTAGTTTCCACAGTTATTGGCTATGGGCCTAGCCTTTTACTGAAAAGTAAGACTGCAAGGCAGCAGTTTCCAAAGTCACTGGCAGTGGACCTAGCCTTTTACTAAAAAGTAAGACTGCAAGGCATCAGTTTCCACAGTTATTGGCAGTGGGCCTGCCTTCTACCAAAAACTAAGACTGCAATGCAGGAGTTTCCACAGTTATTGGCAGTGGGCCTAGGCTTTTACTAAAAACTAAGACTGCAAGGCAGCAGTTTCCACAGTTATTGGCAGTGGGCCTAGCCTTTTACTAAAAACTAAGACTGCAAGGCAGCAGTTTCCACAGTTATTGGCAGTGGGCCTAGCCTTTTACTAAAAACTAAGACTGCAAGGCAGCAGTTTCCACAGTTATTGGCTGTGGGCCTCGCCTTTTACTAAAAACTAAGAATGAAAGGCAGCAGTTTTCAAAGTTATTGGCTGTGGGCCTAGCCTTTTACTAAAAACTAAGACTGCAAGGCAGCATTTTCCACAGTTATTGGCTTTGGGCCTAGCCTTTTACTAAAAACTAAGACTGCAAGTCAGCATTTTCCACAGTTATTGGCAGTGGGCCTAGCCTTTTACTAAAAACTAAGACTGCAAGGCAGCAGTTTCCACAGTTATTGGCAGTAGGCTTAGGCTTTTACTAAAAACTAAGACTGCAAGGTAACTGCTGTCCTTTTAGTCGCCTTTTACGACGCGCAGGACCTACGGTGCTAGTATTCTTACACCCCTACCACAGGGTCGTGTATTGTTACGATAGTGATAATCTGTGTTTAACAAAAAACCAGTTTATATCCTCTTTAGTGAACTGAATGTAGCAAAGATAATCTGAAGGTAATGACATTCACATATAGCCTTGTCCTCGTCCAAACTTGTGAAATAGAAGTTCCTTTAAGTGGGCATCTGAGCAGTACGTTACTTCTCTTATATTTGGGTCGTTGTTTTGAAGGGTTATGTACACTAGTATATATGTTGATGCACATATTGCATCCTTATGTGTAAGCATTACATTTATTATGCTTGTTATTTCGGAAGAGACACGTGCCCATTTGTTTTAGAAAGGAATTGCTCTTCGGCCAGAAGGTAGTTGCAGGAGCCACGAATAGATGCCAAGGTTCATTCACCTTGTGTATCTTGAAAGTGCCTTTTCATGGTCACTTACACACACTCACGCACACACTTCGTCCTCTCTCTCTCTCTCTCTCTCTCTCTCTCTCTCTCTCTCTCTCTCTCTCTCTCTCTCCTTTTTTACTTGTATAGTGCCAGTCGCTTGTCTCTTTGACGTACCCGCCCTTTTAAGAGAACGCGCTTTTCTATCCATGTAGGATTTCCATTTTGCTATTGTCCTCCTCCTAGCTAAGCCCTTTCATGATTTGAGTTCCACTTGTCTTGTTTATTTCACGTCAGTCAACTTTCCTATAGCAGCATCTAAAATGTCCGGACTCTATTATTAACATTTTTGTTAGTATCATTACTATTGTGAAAACTTCGTTGCACTACTGTGCAGTGGAAAATTAGTATATGAAGTAACAGCAAATATAACAACTAGGGGAATTAGACAGGAATACAACATATCACAGACAAAAAAATAACATTTAGATGAATAACTAAAGTAAGACTTGAATATAACAGCATATACGCCAACAGTGGATCCAGGAAGACGGTTCACATTGCTGTAGTAAAGGTAACAAGAAAACTTCCGCCACTGATTAATCTTTCTCTCAGGTTCGGAGGTTCCACGTCAAGGAACACAGGGTAACCCTGGGGAAATATCCTCAATAAATCTTGCCAAGGCATAAGTACCACAGGGCACAGTGTGAAGGTCGTTCGTTGGGAGGAAAGACAATAACCACACATCGGCTCATTCTGAGGCGAAAAGGTTGCGTGCACACCGTGAGCAGTAGCATGATGGAACAGTCCTTTTTTAGACATAATTATTTGAACACTACAGACTGCTTTTCCACAGCATGGAGCAATATACACTGATAACACTAAAGTTTATTACACACACATTATATGTGTGTGCATGCATAATTATGTATATTATCTATATATATATATAATATATATATAATATTATATATATATATATATATATATTATATATATATATATATATATATATATATATATATATATATATATATATCTATATGTGTGTGTGTGTGTGTGGTGTGTGTATATAGATATATCATTATATAATATATATATATTGTGTAATACAAAATGTCGGAAAAAAAAAAAAATATCTTTGGTCCAAGACGTAAGTTTTTTACACAACATCTGGAGAGTGCACAAATATATTTCCACTTTCTGTTAACACTAATATTTTCTCGTATTCAGTATCGTGCACAACACCGACGACCAATTTCTGGAATGAATCAATCATTGCAGCTACTGGTCATTCATACTCTATCACTTTAGTCACTCTTCGCCTTCCCAAATTTCGAACTCTTGTTATGGATTGACTGTCATATTACTGTCCTGCTTCTATTCACACACACACACACGCACACACACGAGACAGAAGCATGATTGATTCATATAGTAGAGATTTTTAGGTGCATATTTTTGCGAGGAGTAAGCGAAATTCGAAATCCAGTAAGAAGTACATTTGTCATTTCAGACATATCTATGCTAGAATTATTTCTAAAACAATGCAAATGTGTGAGGAGAGACAATTCATCAAACTAGCTCTACTGTAAATCCAGCTTTAGGTCGATACCAAGGCAGAAAGCATTTTTTTTTTAACCTTCCTTGCATTAGAAACTGGGTGTAGTGGTTAGAACGCTCACATCACAAGCAAACCAGCCCAAATTCAATTTCCTGGGAAGGTTGAGCGATTCAAGCAAGTCGTGCTTAAATACTCTGCCTGAACGTTGAGCCAAGGACATGTAATTAGTCGACTTGGTGGGTTTTATCCAGATTACAGAAAGTTATAGGTAAAGCAGTTTCATCCTGAAAGTCTTGATGTTAACCTAAATATATGTATGTATATCTATATATATATATGTAATAGCTGACATCCCAGCGCTGCCCGGGAAAACTGAATGACGGTCGATCATTTGCCTTAGGAAGGACGTAACACTTGGTGGTGTTTTTAATTAACATGTTTATTTAAACCATGAACTCAATATATATATATATATATATATATATATATATATATATATATATATATATATATATATATATATATATATATATTTGTGTGGGTATTTCCAATAGACATCTCATAACAGTTAACAGTGTATGTCCTTTGAGAAATAATAGGACAGCATTCACTGCTGCGCATGTAACTTTAATAGTGAGCCATAGATGATAAACTCCATTTTATTACCCGAAAAAATTGTATATACACAGTCCTATATCTCTGCGTCTAAAAAGAATAGAATAAATAAAAAAACAGAACAGTATATTAGAACGTAAAATTAATGTTTACCGTATGTGTGCATTCACTTGTAGTAAAATTAAATTCGTATGAATATTGAAGACGGAAGTTGTCTTTAAGAAATCATATCGTTCCTAGCTCCAGTTTAGATTTTCTTTAAAAAAATAGATATATAATAAATAAATAAATAAATAAATAAAATGAAAACAAGCGAATGGAATAAGTTAGAATATACCTTAGACATGAAGACTCCTTCTCATGTTTTTATATAAAAGAAAAAAAGATAGAGAGAGAGAGAGAGAGAGAGAGAGATAAAGTGGGAAGAAAAATAGGAGAGAAAAAAATGTGAAAGTGCCACACACATTAAACTCTCTTGCTTCTTTGACTCTTGTCGCATCAAAGGTTTCTTGAGGTTGAACGCGAAAATGGGGCTGTCTTCGAAGGTTGGCCCAGACTTTTGCAGAGGAAGAGGAACTTCGACAAATCTGGTGCAGATATTTGGTTCCTGGAAGCTGACCCTCGACGTCGTCGTCGTCGTCTTTCGCTCCTGCGTCCTGGGCTGTTTTGCGTCTTTGGTTTTTATTGCTTCGGGGTTTGAGTCGTAAGCGTCGAGTACTTTCGTGTCTTTGGTTTGTACTGAATTAGCACTTTTACGATCTTTGGTTTTTTATTTATTGGATCTTTGGTTTTTTTAATGTATTCGGCAACTTTTTTCATCGTCGATTTTTAATGTGTTGGGTCTTTAGTTTTTCATATATTAGGTACTTTTGCATCTTTGGTATATGATGAATCTGTTATCAATTCTTAGATTTTTAATTTATAGGGTACTTTTGCGTCTTTGCTCTATCATTTTCTAGGTGCTTTTCCATCATTAGTTTGAATGTGTTTGAATTATGATGCATTGTGTACCTTTTTGTTTTCGGTTTCTCTTATATTAATATGTTAACCAGATTAACCTTCTTTCACAAGTGTTCTTATAAACTGTCAGTAATCTGTGAGAAAAATGCAGTCCAGTTTTATTAAAGGACTGGAAGTGTTACTACTATGAGATTCAGGGCCTCTGTAACACGGTTTTTTCGCAATAACTTTTTATTTATGCATTTCATAAATATAACGCTTATTCAGAATACACATTATATCTAAACATAAATTTTGACTGTATTCTGCATTACGTAGGTTGAATAAATTTGGTACTTACAACGTAAAAGTGACTTTGTTTTGAAGAGGGCCAACTTACTCAGAGAAAAGGTTTCGAACGCACTCGTTACGTAACTTATGTCAGCATTTCTTCCCTCTTTCTCGATGGATGATTGGCTATACGTAACAAAGGCTATACCTCTGACAACAATGACAAACAAATTTAAATACAACTAAAGCAGCACACCTTTATGAACTCTGAACCTCTCCACTGATAATTGCCATAATGAACAAACCAACAAAATATGTTAATAAATACAAAAACACTTCGATTATTAGTCTAACTCCCAAAATAAGTTTCCTAAGAAATTACAGTCTGCTTTTTAGGTCACAATCAGATTGACAAGATGTAGGGAATAGTTGGTAATTACCAAAAACATAGTAGACAAGCTTGATTTGATAACTGCTATATCCAATGTCAAGCAATTTTTATTTATTGGCTATCTACCTATTTACTGAAAAAAAAATAGCCGGTACCGTATTTTGGCTTTAAACCTTCACCAATAATTATCGTCAGAATGATAACTTCATGAGGCTCCACCCACTTTGGCCTCGTTATAATTCAGGATAACACTGAAGGCTATCATGGGCATTGTTGGATTAGAAAATTTAACTTCTGGCTATAAAAACTCATTTCTCGAGTAGTTGTAAGAAGTGCTAAATGATCCTCAAGGATCCCAGCAGTTGGCCTAAACGTTTAATTCATGTGTATTACTGCTATACTGTTGCGGCACTACTGCTACAGTAGTATTACTACGCTAGCACTGATACCCCACCCACATCTATGTATCGTTCCGCCATTCATAAAGTCTTTGGGTTTCAGAGCCGATGGAACAAGGGGAATGGGTTTCCGTTTAGTGGATGGGCGGCGCAACATTTCGTCAAAAGATGTTTGCTTTGCTTACGTAATGAATGTTTTTCGACTCTTGGCTCGTAATCATTGGCCATGGCGTCGGCTAGATAATTTTTACTCTTTAAAAATTAAAACTATCGGGTTTAGGTTATTGATAATGCTGACAAAATTTGTGTGTGGTTGTAAAATATACATATGTCAACTTTCAGCTACATCCGATGCTTTGACAAGGAGCAAAGTCCAAAAAACCGTGTTACAGAGGCCCTGAATCTCATTGTAGTTCCTGAAAAAGGGAGTCGTGGGGAAACTCGAACCAGAAAATGATCAAGTACTTAGGATTTTTACTCTCGTAATACACTTTCTCATTCCATTAAACTCCATTTGTCAAAACCACTGCCCTAGAACAGACAAAAAGGGGTGGCAGCTGAAAGAGAAGTGGAGCAGCCCATGTCATACATCAGGAAATGAGCATGGCTTTATGTGCGCATGTATATATGTGTATGTGTATGTGTGTGTGTGCGTATATGTAGATAGCTGAGGGGGTAGGCGGCTGTTATCAACCAAGGAAGACGTCCATAGTAACGACATTTCTTGATTCGCAATTGCTGACGTTTCAAGACATCTGTCTCATTATCAAAGCTGGGATAAATAAAAATGTAAATATGAAAACAGACTCATACTTAAAATTACAATCAAAATATAAAACAGTTACATGAGAGAAAAGACAAAAATATAGAAAACCGTTACCATTGGACGAGGTACAAAAGCAGAGTGACATCAACAAAGAATTCCAGGCCGGGGTAAACTCACGTCAAGTAAACAGTTGTTGAGGTATTTTGGTTACTCAATCTTGGTACTAGGAGTTTAATAAAAAGAGATTCAAAGATAGGAAGAGAAGAATCGGAGACTTTGGAAAGGATTTTAAAATTTCCAAAACAGAAAAATTTCGTTCTCACTCATCTCAACTTGCACATAAAACGTTTAATAATCTAACTACAAGATGGACTCCATTCCTTAAGAAAGAAGATTTACAAATTCTGAAAGCCTAAGTAAAAATGAAAATATAAACATAACGAAACCCGATAAAGGTAAAGGTGCGGTGTTGATGAACAGAACTGAGTACATATATACAAAAGGTTGAAAATATTCTAAGGGATAAATCTAAATTCAAGAAGTTAGGTGACCCTAATTTCTCCACAATCTTTTACCTGTCAAGGTTTAAATTTTTATAGTCATTCCTGTTTTAATTTCAAATTAAACTCATTGGTTACCGTGTTCCACAGGGCTTTTACTGGAACTTCCAGCTGGTCTGGTTTCGATAATGAAATAACTTTTGTATACAAATACTTTTTTAGACAATTGTTACCCTTCCAGACTTTTTTTTATACATGTTTAAACAAATTTCTGAATAATAAATATATGCCCAAATTACAGATAACTACAGTGCCTAAGATGAGTTTTTTTTGCCAGTCTCCCTATAATTCATGATGACTCTTTTTACTACACAGAATAACCTAATTCAACAGTAGGCACCTGCCATTAGCTGTAAATTGATTCCGGTTAATCCTCTTGATATTAAATCATTATTTCAGTACAAAGACAAAAGTAGCCCTCTTATGACATCAAGCATCGTCTGTTTATTTTCTTGCCCCCAATGTATTCAGGGAGATACGTGGGTGCCTCACGCGGCCTACTCAAAGAGCGAATTGATTGTCATAGAGGGGTCATTTTTAGAACTGGAGTCATACTATCTAACCAAAGTTCTCAAAATTTCGAGAACACGCCAGAAGATGTAAAAGAGAAATTGATTAAAATGATTTCAAAATACTTTCCAAAGTCCCCAATTCTTCGCTTCCTACGTTAGAATCCCTTTTTATTAAACTACTAGTACCAAGAATGAATATCCAATCTACCTCAACAACTCTGTACCTGACGTGAGGTTACCCCGGCCTGGAATTCTTTGTTTGTCACTCTGCTTTTGCACTTCCTCCAAATGGTAACGGTTTTCTATATATGTGTTTTTTCTCTCATATAACTTTGTTTTATATTTTTTATTGTAATTTTAAGTATTAGTCTGTTTTTATATTTATATTTTAATTATTCCAGCTTTGATAATGAGAAGACGTCAGCAATTACTAATAAGGAAATGTCGTTACTATGGACGCCTTCCTCTGTCCTTTGTCCTATATGATGTAGGATATGTGTATATATATATATATATATATATATATATATATATATATATATATATATATATATATTATATGTTATATATATATATATATATATATATAATATATATATATATATATATATTGTATGTATGTAGGTAATGCAGGTTTGTGTGTAATATTGTTATGTGCCTTTGCTTAGCAGCTATATTGTAAATTCTTTTTTAATACGAAAGGCAAAAAAGAAGCTTTATTTTCTCAACACTGTTACTATATCTGCACGAGTTTCTAAACCCCACCGTTTTGAAGAATATATGATCATCCAACTCGCCCTAAAATAGGAAAGAGTTCGTCCTAAACATATTGCCAAAAATCCGCCTCTCTTCCCGTCCGGGCCCCCCACCACCCCCCCACCCCAACCCTAATCCCCCGAAAAAAAAAAAAAAAATCCTTAAAAGCAAGGTTATAAAGAATATCCCTGGTGATTCAGGAAGGTCCTGCCTTTGGCGGACAGGAGATTCTCGGAGATCAATGGGGATTCTTAGAAAATTCATCAAGATCCAAAGCCTTTTTGGAACTGGGCCAAATGAGAAGAAAGTTAATGGGAAGGGGGGGCGATGCTGCTGAAATATATAGAAGAAGTTTGCAACAACTATATATATATATTATTATATAGATAATATAAAGATTATATTATATATTGTACATTTTATATATATATATAATTATATAATATATATATACTCATACACATATGAACACATACGTATAATCTAAAATAGATCATTCTTTTAAGTCCTCAGCCAAATACTTGTTGTATCCAACCTGTGCTTACTTTTCTTGCATGCTTGGATATACATATGCTATATTTAGCTTGCAACATTATTTGCCTTATATTACCAATGATTCTCTTTAAACTTTTGGGTATATGATTTATATGTGTATATATATATATATATATATATATATATATATATATATATATATATATATTATATAGAATATTTATCACATCACCGTGATTCATATAAATCATTCGAGCTACAAATGTCCTTTAATATCTAATTCGCTCTACCTCGGAATTTATATATTTTCATATATGTACCGAGGGGGAATTTTTTAGTTGATAATAATTTCGTACCCCCATGGGGGGTACGAAATTATTATCAACTAAAAAATTCCCCCTCGGTACATATATGAAAAATATATCAATTCCGAGGTAGAGCGAATTAGATATTAAAGGACATTTGTAGCTCGAATGATATAATATATATATATAATATATATATATAATTATATATTTATATACTTTATTATATATATATATATATATATAAACCAATATACATATATATATATATATATAATATATATTATTATAATAATATATGTATAGTATAAAGGAAAAAGACGGGCAAACATGGTTCAGATACAGATTTATTCTATTTTATAAATTTAGGTCAGCGTTTCAAGGCGTTGAGCAA
Source organism: Macrobrachium nipponense (assembly GCF_015104395.2). NCBI lineage: Eukaryota > Metazoa > Arthropoda > Malacostraca > Decapoda > Palaemonidae > Macrobrachium > Macrobrachium nipponense. The sequence goes on along the minus strand of NC_087211.1, from coordinate 50,606,352 downwards.
ATGGCTGAAAAGGGAGGTACTATGATAAGATCTTGCGAATCTTAACGAAGGAACAAGTAAGAAATTCATGACAGTAAGTCAGGAGACTAGTCAGAATTAATTTCTTGACAAACTAAAATTTGAATGACGTTATACCCTTCTTTTCCAGTATGTCATTCTCTGCGTTCTCCGGTGTTTCCTTAGTGGTTGATCTGCCTCAAATTAAAAATGAATTTGTCACCACAACCGAAGTTTCATTGGGCAGAGAGACCCTTGGCGGTCAATTGGATACACAGTGGTACTGCCACTGGGTTTGGTCTGTACTAGGATAGATAATCCCCAAGGAGTGCCAATCGCGATTGGTATATGAGGCCATTAAAGATAGGCAGGGCTAGCAACCTCATCCAAATATACTTGTTGCACTTTATTCAGCCCACTAGGAAAAAGGTATTTAGATAAAATAAATTGATAAAGATAATAGCAACATTAGTGTAGGAAAGCGATCACTGAAACGTTCTGATTTATTTTTCTTACCAATAATTATTGTTGAAAGAAAAACTTGATTATTGATGATGAGGGAGATAAAAGATTGGAAGGATGGGGTCTGACCCAAAAGGAAGCGATAAACCTTTTGCTCTTAAGAAAGGAAAGGAAATACGAATTGGGAACAACGGAAGAAAGCTCAACACGAAACTTACCTCGATAGACAAGCGAGAGAAAGTCCTCGTGGAAAAATACGTAAGGAGAAGAAGAGAAAATTCTTTTGAAATTGGCCATTGCTACTTGTTCATGAAAGTACATCTCTTTAGGTGGACCTTTTGCGCTCTTCAGTGACTATACTTGTGTCATCTTCAAGGTCCAGTCTCAAGAATACATTTCAGAAGAGAAGTGCATCTGCCATGTTATGTTCTCTGACACTTTACATGCAAAACCACATTTTTATTGTATTGTTCGTATGGCGGATACTCTTGAGCTTAGACCTTACATGAGTATTAATGGAGTAAATTCATTTTTCAGTTTTTCATATATATCTACTTCTCAAGGATGGTCCTCAGTTTAAAACAAAATTGACCCTTGTAATGAAATACATTGTGTAATCCATATTTTTATTTTTCTGTGGGTAATAACTTCCACTTTTAGAATTGTCTTTGGTCACTCCTTGGGCAGCCTCGCTTACTAATAGATTAATGTACAGAATGATGGTCCCTTTGTCTGATCTTCATATTTAACGCTACTGGTAAGAGATGAATATGAATATCTTCTTGTGCGTAACTGACGACCCCAGTTTTCACAGAAAGCAGTCCATTTTGTTTCCAAAATAAATATGCTGTCTTAATTCTAAAGTGAATTTTGTGCAATGAAATTAGTTTCTTTCAACGCAGGTACAACATACAGCAACTAGAAAGGGCAATCGTGTACACCCAAATACTTAGCAATATTCACGTCCTCTTCCAAATGTAGCTAAAAGCTGTCGATTCTTTGAGCTGTACATCAGTGACCATGAGAATGAACAAAGTGGTTAAGTGACCCTGAACCCTTTACGAAATCCTAATCAGTCTTCACCTGGGGCATAAACAATCCGGTCAAAATCTGTCTGTTAGATTCACAGACAAGACGAGCCGAGAAGCGCCTCAGTGGCGTGGTTGGTATGGTCTTTGCCTGCCACCTCGGTGGTCGCGAGTTCTATTCTCGGGCATTCCATTGACGGGTCAAAGGTGTGTATTTCTGGTGATAGAAACTCACTCTCGACTTGGTTCGGAAGTCACGTAAAGCCGTTGGTCCCGCTGCTGAATAACCACTGGTTTCATGCGACGTAAAAACAACCATACAAACAAACAAGACGAGCCAAAAAAGATTACCTCCTTGAGAGAGAGAACGAAGATTCCATTTAGAGCAGAGATGTTGGACGTGCTAATTGTTACATTATAATTGCCATTCATTGTAAAGTCACGTTGTTTCAGACGCATTCCTCTCGTTCAGAGACTCTGAGAAAGGCTCCATTCTTGTCAAATTCACCGAGGGCTTAATAGAGTATTGCACGACATCCTCCATTATGTGTCAGTCATCAGTGGAGTCGGATCTATTTTCATTCCATTGTGATGGTCGCCTTTCATGATTTTCTATTGTCTGTCACACGTGGGTTTAGTAAGCTTAAGAATGCGTCTCGAACCTTAAAGATCTCTTCTATCCACGATCAAAGCTTTCTCTCTCTCTCTCTCTCTCTCTCTCTCTCTCTCTCTCTCTCTCAAGCCAACCTGGCCACAAACTACTTAATCTTACTGGCTAGTCATATTGATTGACTCGGAAAGGATGGGTGATTTTGTGCTCTTCAGATATAAAAATTAAAACCCAAACCGATGATGTTACCCTCCTGTTTTTCAGGTCGAACGAGAAATTGCGGCGCAGTATCCAAGAACCTTATAATAGCCTTTGAACTTCAACTATACAATCTCCCTTTTGATTGCTCTGTGCGGTTGTGAATAGATTTGTTTGACTATGGCTCTACCTTTAAGCTGAACTGATGAACATGATCTCAGTTGTGTGAGGTTGAGCTGCAGCCTAGCCTTTCCCTTAGTTTTTTTTTCTGCGTGGGTACAAACACATATTAAAAGTAGTAGTCCTTGAACAACCTACCTTACGAGATGATCGCTGCTTCTATTGTGAAGAATCTAGTGACCAATAGTCATTAACCGGCTGATTAAAATTTAACTTTTAATGGATCGTCTTGAGGGTTAAATCCCGGACGTCGTATCTAATGGATCGTCTTGAGGGTTAAATCCCGGACGTCGTATCTTAACCTGGAAAGGAGAGGATGCTCGAATGTTAGTGGAACTTCCAACGGCCCACAGCAGTCTAGTGCAAGCGGCGATAGGTCATAATGAACCCCGGAAGCAGGCGGCTAAGCAAGACTGCTTTCCCGGTAGACGCTAATTCTATTTTTGATTATTCTGCGTATTTTTTCGACCGAATTCCGGAGCAAAATGACGTCTTGCAGTAGGATGGTATTATTTAGTTAGGAATAAATTATTCTAATTAGGTTCGTGCATTTTTGGGCAATATTTTCGCCAAATTATTCGTGTAGGCAACTGTGAGGTAAAAGTTTAGTTAATCATGGGAAATAAATATATAAGAGTACGAATGCTTAGGCGTTTTTTATATATTAAATCGTTTATTATTCTTGAAGAGAAATTGAAACACGTTTTACCCTTATTCATAAAATCATTATTTCGGAATGCCAGTTACGGAATAATATACTTTATTCTTTTCCCAGAATCATTTATTTATTCATTTTTTATTTTTTTATTTTTTTTATTTTTTTATTTATTTTTTTGCATCCCTTATCGATGGAATTTAATTTATTTACTTATTTGTTTTTTTGCATCCCTTATCGATGGAATTTTTCCGGTCAATTAGTTAACTATTTGTCACTATCATGTAGAGTATACATTATTTTTAGGCAGTGTAAGGAGTAAACTACGAGGACGTAAACATCTTGGCCAACTGTCAGGGCCTTAATCACAGTACTTGGCACGAAATGGGTAAATAAACATATCCTATCACACGGCCAAAGGGCGCACTTGGTTACAGTACCTGGCTGGCGTCTGCCCTTACTGCCACACAACCTTAACTGTGGGGGTCCTGTTCGTACTTCCTCCACATCCTATCATATGGAAACGAAGAGTGTGACTCGTCAGACTCAGGAGCCGTCCCGTTCCTGCAGGATTTGAACAGTATGCCCAAGTTGATCCGCACTGCGTCAATCAGGGAGGGATAAAGAACGTGGCCAAATCTTCCATGCCTTAGATTAATAACGTCTCGTGTCTTGTTACCGACATGCTCAGTTGTTTAGCTTTTTTAGAATGTTTTACCAGCTTTATGGATTTTATGGGCTTGCAATCTATTTATTTATTTATTCAGTAATGGTGTATCTTCAGTAAGTGCCCGCGTACTACGATTTGGCTTTATCACATGCAGTATAAGATGATTTGTGGTTTCATATATCATAGTATAATATACAATATATATATATATATATATATATATATATATATATATATATACATACATATATATATAGTATATATATATATACATGTGTGTGTGTGTGTGTGTGTGTGTATATGTACTGGTAATCTTCTTAGGTACGAAGATATGGTAATTCAGTTGTATTCCACATAGGAAAATGAAAATGGTTTATCTCAGAAAATGCCCAACAGTTTCGTCCTCCAATGGACCTCTTCTTGGAGCGTTTATTGGAGGAAGAAACTGTTGGGCATTTTCTGAGATAAACCACTTTCATTTTCCTATGTGGAATACAACTAAATATATATATATATATATATATATATATATATATATATATATATATATATATATATCTGTGTGTGTGTGTGTGTGTGTGTGTGTGTGTGTGTTATATTTAGCCTTAATCAACCAACAAAATAAAACTTCAGTTTTCCTCCACACCCACTGAATATCGAACGTAGTCATTCGAGCATAATACAATTTTTTATGACTACTGATATGCGTCTGACTTTTCCATGCAGCCTCACGATGTAGTAAAAATACTAGTAAGGCGAAACATATGTAAGGGCTCCCTTCCTTAGTAACATGAAGATCCACTACTCTGTTTTTTATTTTTGTTTATTTATTTATTTTTTATTTTATTCATTTTTTTTTTTTAATAATTTCATACTTCGTTTGGAACAGAGGGTTAATAAGGATGGACATTCTAGGATGAAGAGGTTGCGATGGGATAAGGTTACTCAACAAGAGTTTGAAACTAAGAAAAGTCTAAAATTCCACACTCTTGCAATGTAGTATATCGATTATATTATTTATCTTAAAAAAATGGTTTCATGTGATTTGTAGGGTTAGGTCTTCGTGGCGCTTTATATCAGAGGCATGGTTTCCGACAGCAAATTTGAGAAGATTGGAGTTGCAGTAGGATGTCGGAAGATGTCCAGATGTATGGATGTGCTTTTTTGAGTTGGCTTCGGTGAAAGAATTGCAGGAGAAATCACTGACAACACTCCTGGATTTTCTATTGAAAAGGAAAATGCCCTTTTTTGGATTCATGTGATGCACTTAGTATATCTTGTGAGAGGTGAACAACGAAAAACATTTCCTAGTGTGGAAGATGTAAGTATGACCTAGATATGACCGACATATCAGGTACTCCCTTTTATTTTCAGCAGTTTACAACCAAATTTAAAACTGCCAAACTAATTGACGTTGTTTCTGACACAATATGTTTTTCAAAACATTGTGATCCGAGATCAAAGAGAGATTATTTTGTTCTGTTTTATTGTGAGTGAAAAATGTCTCTTATTTTCCTTTTGTAACGACCTATAATTTAGCTATTGACTGTACTAGTATATCCCTGTACTGAATAAGGAGATTTATAGGCAGTGCCAAGATTCTGTCGTTGCTAATGTCTGTGTGTGTTTCGCCACGTGTCATGCGTGTGTGTCTATAATATTTATACATAAGTATTTACAAAGTAGGCATATGTAACATTTCATGTTGGAGATTGTAATATATTTATACATTTATTTATCTATATATATACTATATGCATAAATATTTTGTTATACATACATACATACATACATACTATATATATATATATATATATATATATATAATTGTGTATAGACGTCATCTGTTACGAAAATTGAGTTGATTTTGTCATTATAGAACTACTTCTTCCAAAAGAGAGTAAGTAAGTCAGTAAGTAACTCACCACCTCAGAGGTTCCCCAATTACGAATGAGAGATTGATGAAGAAGAAGAAGAAGAAGGAGTAGGAGTCTTCACGGGGACTCCGTGAGAGTTTCAGAAGTCGATTTCTATGATTAACGGCGTTTTTATCACTGGCAGGGCTTTCGTCCGCGGAGCTCCGGGGCATTGCAATGAGGGAAGGAATCCTTTTTCTGCTTTCTTTCTTTTTTGTTGTCTTTTGGAACGCTTTCCGATTTTTATCTCGTTCGGTTGTTTGTATTCATCATGGATATTTTTTTTTCTTTTTTATGGACGTATGACTTTTAATCATCGTCAAATATTTCTTTTCGGTTGAGTTTTGTTTTGCATTTACGATGGCACATGATTGATTTTGGTCATGACTTGTCGTTCATTTTATTTCATAGTGATGTGAGTTTGCTTGTTTCGTATCGTTGTTTACTTTTAAATCAACTTTATTACTGTTGTTATGTCCCTCATTGTCACTCGTTTTATAATTGTTAATTTTGCTCTTTTGTTCTTCCTCTCAATCCTAACTCTCTCTCTCCATCATACTCTCTATCTCTCTTTCTCCTCCTCCTCTCTCTCTCTCTCTCTATTTCAGGTACTCTCCCAATTCAGGAGACTAATCATTTGTGTCCACAAGACTGAAACCTTCTCATATGCATTTTCTTTAAAGAATTTGTTGATGTTTTCTTATTGTTATTATAGCATTACATTAATCTCTTCATTACCTTTGACATCAGTATCCTTGTTAGGTTTTAATTGTTACTCCTCGTTTTCTCGTTGTGCTTGTTTTTTCTTTCTTTCTTTTTTGCCATTAAGAATACTTAATTTTTTTAAGTGTTATTTCATTTCCTTGACCTGTCATAAGCATTCATTATTTTCGTCATATATGTTTGCGTGATTTCAACAGCTTCGCAGAAGTACTCTCGAGAATTCGTGAAATGTTTCTGAAGAGTGTTTTTTAGCCCCTGTTTCAAAAACGAATACGTACATTCCTTTGGTCATGGGTATTCAAAAGCCGAAGTTATGGCCTCGGGACATTTCAGGCGGATTTTAACCAGTATTTTGGATTGTTGATCATTCTTGTGTTTGCAAAAATGCAATGTGTTTGGTCAGAATATTTATAAGGATTGCATTACGTTCAAAGGCTTATATCTCATGTCGTTTATTTTTATCTTTTTATGTACAGTATGGAAAAAGTTATATCAAGGACTCGAATCTTGTAAGTCTCTCTCTCTCTCTCTCTCTCTCTCTCTCTCTCGCTCCGGGTCTGCTCCTCTCATCTCTCTCGCATCTCTCTCTCTCGCTCTCTCTCTCTAACAGCTCCTCTCCTCTCCCTCTTCTCTCTCTCTCTCTCTCTCTCTCTCTCCCCTGGTGACCTTTATTGTTACCTTTTATTTGCTATTGATGGACACCCATAAATACATTTCTCTCTTGTTTAGATTTATCTTTAGATTTAGAGTTAGAGACGATATTGTATGCACTCCATACGAAAGATTGCTCGATGGAACCAGTCGTTCTTTGCTATCAAGCAGTTCCTTAGTCTTATTCAGTGACCTTGTATTAGCCGCCAAATCAGCGCTTGTCACATTTGGTGCACGAAAATCGTTAGTGGGTTACCTCGCGTAGGGACTTGGTTCATTGTTCTGTTTTACCGGACTCTTTAAACCCTCCATTCCACAAGAGAGAGAGAGAGAGAGAGAGAGAGAGAGAGAGAGAGAGAGAGAGAAATGGTTATATAGTAAGTAAATGAGTTACACTTGTAATTAGGACAGAGCTATTGAGAAATGGCAATAGAGAGAGAGAGAGAGTGGTCATATAGTAATTAAATGGGTTACATTTGTATCTAGAACAGAGCTATTGAGAAATGACAGGAGAGAGAGAGAGAGAGAGAGAGAGAGAGAGAGAGAGAGAGTAATGAATTGGGTTACATTTGTGTCCAGAACAGAGCTATTGAGAAATGACAGACAGACAGACAGACAGACAGACAGACAGACAGACAGAGATAGTAATGGGTGCGTAAAAGTTTCGACAAGGTTTACATAAGAGGGAAATCGGATCCAGATATGTACCTGCGTATCGAATGTTTATGTACCAGCATTGTTTGTATGTTGTCGGCAGTGATGTTCATAAGCTCATAATATACCATTGTTTCTCTTTCCTTCCTGGGATTTTGACTTCATATATATATATATATATATATATATATATATATATATATATATATATGTGTGGGGTGTGTGTGTGTGTGTGTGTGTGTGTATGTATGTATGTATGTATGTATATATATATATATAATATATATATATATATGTATATATACATACATACTACATACATACATACATACATACTCACACAGGTATTTTAGAGATTGTTAGTGATCTTTCTGTGAAGCTGTATGGTAGCATCCTACATTTTTGCTAAAGCTGGGTAGATTAATCCTATTCTGCATTTCATGTGCGCGTTTTATTATTCTGGTATGAAGTTTCGAAATGTATTAATGGAGGCAGTGAGAAATGACATTTGGATTCATTGTTCGGTCAAAACGTTCGACCCCAAAATTCTCAAAATAATGCCGCTCGTATATTTAGCCCTTGGAAGGTCAGTACATTTTGACAAAGGGTGCTCAGCTGTTTTTGTAAATAAGCCAAAACGACATTTTAATTTTACCTCAGTATTTTGAAATATTCCGTTGTATTTTAAATTAGCTAATATTATGATACCGAACTGTATGTAAGATCAACTTATCATTAGTGAATTTGGCGAAGGTGTCATATTATTTCCTTGGTGGTGGTAGGAGTTTTGGTTAATGGCCGATAACGTTCAAATCGTAAATAATCGAAATACAAGCTGAATGGAAATTATACTTCATCAATCAGAGAGACAGAGATTAAGTGGCCAACACCACGAAGACTGAACTCCGACAACTGAAGAAGCATGGGCTCCTACTGTGTTATGAAGACTTGAAAACTCCCGTCAAATGACAACATGTGGGAATTGGAGGAGGACCGTGGAAGGTTTGAAATACGTCTGCACAAAGTGAGTGAGATCTTACAAGGACGAAAACCCGAAGAGAAAACGGGGGGAGAAGCAATCCCATAACATTGTATCTCGCACTGGAAGTTCCCGAGTATCCTGTAGCAAAATGGTAATTTCCTTTTTTGTGCTTCGAAACAGTGTATACATTGTAACTGCTTTGATAACCTGTAGCTTGTTCATTGTCACTTGTGCTATGAAGAGAAATGTGTACTAATCAGTGGGTGCCTTGTACATGACCCTTTTCTCAAATGAAAACAATCTTCTATGTTGCATTTACAGAATCTCATTGGGGCAAATTTAAATTGGTAGTTTCCTGACTAATCTCCGTTACTTGTATATCCATATTAGATAGTAATGGAAAATCAGAAGTGATTTCTTATTTTATCATATCCTGATTTTCTAATATTCACCAATCGACGAATTTATCAAGTTAGCGCCATTAAAGTGTAGTGAAGTTACCGATTCTTAAGTAATTGCATGCATAATCTCTTTTAATTGGTATGAGATGTTTATTCACTTTCAAGTGTGTTGTACATTGATGTAAAGTTATTACTCTGAGATTTTTAAGCAAAATTTGAATATTTACTGAAATTTTGTCGCTTAGATGTTGCAGTCCCCCCCCCCCCCCTCCCCCTCTCCTCTCCTCTCTTCTTCCTTCCCCTTCTCCTTCTCTCTCTCTCTCTCTCTCTCTCTACTCTTCGTCTCTTCTCTTCTTCTCTCTGCTCTTCTCTCCTTCTTCTTCTTCTTCTTCTTCTTTCTTCTCACTTATTTGCCTTTTCCGTTGAAAACGTTCTTATCCTATTCTTTATTTCTTGGTGTCTTTTTATAAAACACATCTCTCTCTCTCTTTCTCACTCTCTCTTTTTCTCTCTCTCTCTGTCTCTCTATCATTTATTTCTGTCGAAAAGCTATTATCCTATTCTTTAAACCTTTGTGTACTCTCTCTCTCTCTCTCTCTCATTTATCTGCTTTTTCCGTCGAAAAGCTATTATCTTATTCTTTAAACCATGGTGTACACTTCTCTCTCTCTCTCTCTCTCTCTCTCTCTCTCTCTCTCTCTCTCTCTCTTTCTTATTTATTTGCCTTTTTCCGTCGAAAAGGAAAATACTTTAGACCTAGTATTTGTGAACGAGATGAATTATGTTAAAGAAATAATAGTTTATAATGCGAGTATTTCAGATCATAATGTCATAGAATTAACCAGTTGTTCATTCCAAAGCAGTGAAAATAGAGATAAGCAAGAAATGAAAAAGTGGGAAGGATATGGAAAATACACTTCTACAGTAAAATATAAATGGTCAGAAATTAATGAGAATTAAACAAAGATTGGGATAACATTTTCGTAAGTGATGACATAAGGGTAAATACGGAGATATTATATAAAATATTGGAGAAAATAGTGGATAAATATATACCGAAGAAGAAAAGTAAACATCATACATGCATACCAAGAGACAGAAGGATCTTGTTCCAGAAAATCAGAAAGTGGAAAAAAGGTCTTGCAAAAGAAAAAATGCATGGAAAGTTATAGAAACTAAAAAGTAAGATAGAAAATGCAGAACAAAAGATTATACAATCAAAAGAAAATGAAAAACGGGACTTGGAAGAAAAAACCCTATTAAATATCAAGCAAACCCCAAACTATTATACTCATGTGCGCAAGAAGATGAATAAAAGAAGAATGAAAAATAGGCCCTCTGAGAATTGAAGGGAGATTAACGAATGAAAAAAAGGAAATTTGGCAACATAACTGGCAGAACGATATAAGAGAGAATTCACCCCTAGAATAGATAATGAAGATAATGATATAGAAGTAAGGGACGAAAATAGTGAATATTTAGCTGACATAGAAATTAATGAAGCTGATATTGTGCAGGCAATTAATGAAATTAAAAATGGAGCTGCTGCAGGGCCGGATGGAGTCCCTGCTATTTTGTTAAAGAAAGTAGTTCATTCTATCGCAAAGCCACTTGCAATATTATTAAGACAAAGTGTAGATACAGGCAAGATTTATGATGAGCACAAATTAGCATATATCACCCCTACTTTCAAAAGTGGATCAAGACTAGAGGCAAGTAATTATAGGGCTGTGAGTCTAACATCACATATTATGAAAGTGTATGAAAGGGTAATGAAGAAAAATATTATGAAACATTAATAAAAAATAATTTGTTTAATATAGGACACAACCACGGTATTTCGTACCCGGAAAAGTACAAACCCAACTGTTAGTCCACCGTGAGAACATATTCAAAAATATGAAAAGCGGAAATGAAACAGATGTGGTTTATCTAGACTTTGCAAAAGCTTTTGACAAAGTAGACCATAATATATTAGCAAAGAAAATTAGAAAACACAATATCGTAGATAAAGTAGGAAGATGGTTAAAAGAATTTTTACACAACAGAAAACAGATAGTTATTGCAAACGATGAGAAATCGGATGAAACCAAGGTAATATCCGGTGTGCCACAAGGTACGGTGCTAGCTGCAATATTGTTTGTTATTATGATTGAAGACATAGACAGTAATGTTAAGGATTCGGTAGTGAGTAGTTTCGCTGATGACACAAGAATAAGTAGAGAAATTACTTGTGATGAAGATAGGAACGCTCTACAAAGAGACCTTAACAAAGTATATGATTGGGCAGAGGTAAATAGGATGGTATTTAACTCTGATAAATTTGAATCAATAAATTATGGAGACAGAGAAGGAAAGCTATATGCATATAGGGGACCTAATAATGAGACAATCACAAATAAGGAAGCAGTTTAAAGACCTTGGTGTGATGATGAATAGGAACATGTTATGCAATGATCAAATAGCCATTCTGTTGGCAAAATGTAAAGCAAAAATGGGAATGTTGTTACGGCACTTCAAAACAAGAAAAGCTGAACACATGATTATGCTTTATAAAACATATGTTCGTAGTCCACTTGAATATTGCAATATGATATGTACCCACACTATCAAAAGGATATTGCACAAATAGAGAGTGTACAAAGGTCCTTTTACAGCTAGAATAGAAGAAGTTAAGGACCTAGACTACTGGGAAAGAATACTAAATCCTTAAAATTATATAGTCCTAGAAAGGAGAAGAGAACGCTACATGATAATTCAGGCATGGAAACAGATAGAAGGAATAACAGAAAATATCATGGAACTAAAAATATCAGAAAGAGCAAGCAGAAGGTAGATTAATAGTGCCCAAAACTATACAGGAAAAATAAGGAAAGCACACAGAACATTAATCCACTACGCACCAGCATCGATAATGCAGCGTCTATTCAATGCGTTGCCAGCTCATCTGAGGAATATATCAGGAGTGAGCGTAGATGTGTTTAAGAATAAGCTCGACAAATATCTAAACTGCATCCCAGACCATCCAAGATTGGAAGATGCAAAATATACCGGAAGATGTACTAGCAACTCTCTGGTAGACATTAGAGGCGCCTCACACTGAGGGACCTGGGGCAACCCGAACGAACTGTAAGGTCTGTAAGGTAAGGTAAGGTCCTATTCTTTAAACTTTTGTATACACTTTCTCTCTCATTCTTTAAACCTTGGTGTACACACTCTCTCTCTCTCCTCTCTCTCTCTTCTCTCTCTCTCTCTCTCTCTCCTTCTCTACGATCTCTCTCTCTCTCCTATTTATTTGCCTTTTCCGTTGAAAACCTATTATCCTATTCTTTAAGCCTTTTCCGTTGAAAACCTATTATCCTATTCTTTAAACCTTGGTGTACATTCTCCCTCTCTCTCTCTGAGTATGTTATCTGAGTTCACTCAGAAACTGTTGCATGCCGTTCTGAGTCATCATGTCACCGCTATGTCAAGGGTGTAAAATCTTCATCTTTTATTATCTTTACTCATTATTTTATGTCTTCCCACTCGGAATTCAATCCTTCCAGTAACATTCATCATCCTACGTTCATCCTTCATGGTCATCAATTTTCAAGAACTTGCAAGAAAGCCTTTTTCCATCCTTCATCTTTCACGCTGAATCTTCATTGTCCATATTTTTTCGTGCGATTGCACAAAGAAAAAAGTTTTTTGGTCCTTCATAACCTCTTTCATCCTAAATAGAAATACACTCGTTCCTTCATCCTCCACGGTCATCCTTTTTCATTAACTTGTAAGGAATGCAATTCTCTTTTCATCCTTTATTCTGGAACAACCATTATCCATCCTCTTCCATTTACTGTAGATTCACATCACCCGTGCATCTGATGTCTGGGTCAGTCCCTTATGACACTCCTGATATGCTGTTGATAAGCCAATCACAGGGATGGAAACTTTCAGTCTCTCGAGAGAGTCCCACCTCTCCTGAAGGATACTTTTGAAAGACGTATTCCTCAGGAGAGGTGGTATTTACATCCTGCCTATGTGAACTCTCGAGAGAGACTGAGAGTTTCCAGCCTGCGATTGGCTTATCAACAGCCAATCAGAAGCGTCGTAAGTGACGGGCCTAGACATCGGA
>NC_087211.1:50540608-50588108 GCF_015104395.2 Macrobrachium nipponense | reverse complement strand
TATGTGTGTGTGACCGTTCTCCTCTCTGCCCTTCAGCCTGGTCTCAGATTATATATATATATATATAATATATATATATATATATATATATATATATATACATATATATATGTGTGTGTATATATATATATATATATATATGTGTGTGTGTGTGTGTGTGTGTGTGTGAGTGTGTGTGTATGTGTATGTGTATGCGTATGTGCGTGTGTGACATGCATACATACATGCATCCATATATATATATATATATATATATATATATATATTATATATATATATATATATATCAGGAAGACTTAAAATAACGTTGGATACGCGTGCAAGAAAAAAAGATAAAAAGTAGCGAAAATAGATTGAGCGCTTATCGCTATCCGTGCGTGTCGAGCAAGTTAGCGATCTCTCTTCGAATTATGTCCCCATAAAACTGAAGCTGTGAAAGAAACGGGTTATAATCAGCCTACATAGCTACATGTTGTCCTCTCTGGTTAGATTTTCACTGCCTCTAGCTGGCAGGATCAAGGCTGTCTTTATAATGAACGCACAGAATCGGGAAACGTTTACAGAGAAATGGCACAAAAGGCCAGTAACGTGCGGACATGATTATAATAATTGATTGATTATATTATTTTAGTACTTCATTTGCGTGGCATCATCAAAGATCGCAGACGCCCTAGCATATCAGCAACAGAAGGACAGGCAACTGGGGAATATGGGAAAGCTGGAAGATGTGTACCAGAGTATGAAGGTTAGTTGCTCAATAAGGTGAAGTGTCGACAGAGGAATACCAAGATGCGAGCGGTGGTGTAAAGCTGAGCTCATTAAGATGTGATTTGCTAAATATCGCGTATTTGGGTAAAAGGATGCGAAGTTTTACGAACTTGAGCGCTGATGGCATTCGAGATTCATAACGGATATTTTTAAAAGACCAGGAAAGGCATAGATTGTTCTGAACAAAATTTTAACTGTTACCTGCACAGGGGGGGACACGTAATAACAATATTAGTATTTGTACGTTGTTACGTAACTTTGTAAGCAAATAAAGTACCGTTAAATTATCTTTGTCATTTAATAAGCTTCTATTGGCAAATGACTTAGAACTAGTAAGTGATATTAATGGTATGCTAGATGCAGTGATCACTCACACATCGCTCTTTCGCTGATGGTCCTCCGACTTCATTAGGAACTTTTGAAATTTGCAGCAGACCCTTTCATTGCGTATTGTGGCATGTCGATGACCACCGAAGTTGTGACGCCGTCGTTTCAGTAGGCAGTTCCGTGATCCTCGAAAGCAACCCTGCCCCTCATTTATAGAATAGGTCAGCGATGCTCATCAGTAGCAGGTGAGTTCAGAGCGAGATAAACAAAGACTTTGTTTATATTTTTTTTTTTCCAGCGTCGAATCTAAACCGGTGCTGCAGACGTATTGTTGGCGTAACTCAAGTGAGCCTATTGATGAACTGCGACTACCCACGCACTGATTTTATAGTTGCCTCATTTTTGTTTGTTTTACTTATTTTCACATTTGCTTTTTGTTACACTAGAACGTGAGTGAGTCCTGGAATAGACTGAGAATTATAAAAGCATTTCAAAGTCTCCGGAATTGTTTGATGTTAGGTAATCAGGGTAGTATATTTAGGTCAGTGTGATCATTTGCTTTGTCAGCTCTCATTTTATCTGTTCATTACAAATCATATATTTTTTAAATTTGCTTAGAAATATTTTACCAGATCGGTTAATGTCGGATGCAAGCGTTCCTTGATTTTAGAACTTTTGCCTCGAAAATATACTTAATACCGACTGACTCTTGAGTAACATTTACAAAATGAGCTATAATTGGTGTTGTTTCCTGCTGCGCCTTAGATTTAATTATAACGCGTTATTCATCGGTTTTAAATTTCACATAAAGTAAGCTTTATTAGCAAGATAATTAAAAGATAACCGTAAAAAATGGTAAATACCCAACCTACCCACCCGTGAATCGTTTTGTTTTTGGTGAAAAGATTAAAAGGATGAATGCGGAGTCTGGAAGGCGTTTCGTTTCCATGTTCTTCCGACCGTAATCACTGCTGTATCCTAATGCTCCCAACCAATATAAGTCCCTTCTCCCTTCCCCCAATCCTCCACACTCCCACATACTCTCCGACAGACCAACCAACCCCCCCCCCCCTCTTTTAGCTTCTTAGTTGGATCCTCCCACCCTGCTTTTTTTTCCAGCTAACGTATCGGTTACTGAGCCACACCTATACGCGATCACAGTCTCACCTGCGTTGCAACGTGTGTTGCTATTGCATATTGAGGATTATTGCTGTCATTGTTTCGCGCGTGAAGATGACGTTTGCATTATCTTCGGTGTTTATACCTTCGGTATTCACACATTCATTTGGTGTAAGAGAATTGAGTGGTGGCTTTGCCACTCTCTTCCATCGTGCAAATTGAAGGGGATGACATGTACGTAGTGCTTATCTAGACGATACATCATCTGGGAGGTTTGGTTGTGCAGGAATTTCACGTTTTACTCAATGAAGTATAACTGGCGCCTCTCATTATATGATCCTCCCGCAAAAGTGTAAAAGAGTATTTATTGTTTCTCCATTTCTCGTCTAATGGGGAAGACTTTTTTTTTTTCTTTTTTTCAGCCTTCGGATAAAACTTTTATTTCTTGTTTTCGGGGACATAATTAGGGCTGCTCTTGGAAAATATTCCGTCGCGTTCTTTGATCTTTTCCTCCAGTAATTCGATTCAGTCGGAGCCTTTAGCCCTATCTCATAATCAGGAGAGAGAGAGAGAATGGGTGGGTGGGTAGAGGGTAGAAGAATGCGTTTAAACATGTGGTAAGTTGAAATTTACCGTTCAGAAACTTTATGATATATTATATATATATATATATATATATATATATATATATATATATATATAGTATATTATATATATATATATATATATATATATATATATATCTAATATATAATAATATATGTATTTGAAATACATATATATCATAAAGTATCTGAACGGTAAATATATATATACATATATATATACATATATATATATATATATATATATATATATATATATATATGTGTGTGTGTGTGTGTGTGTGTGTGTGTGTGTGTATATTTATATATATATATATATATATATATATATATATATATATCATTTTAATATATATATATATATATATATATGATATATGTATATGAAATATATATATCATAAAGTATCTGAACGGTAAATATATAAATATATATATATTTATATATATATATATATATGATATATAACATACATACAACATACATATATATATTATATATATATATATGTGTGTGTGTGTGTGTGTGTGTGTGTGTGTGTGTGTGTGTTTTATGAAAGTTCTCACTTGGGGAAAAAATTCACACATTCAGAAATGATAAAATACATCTTGAATCTCGCACAGAAAAGTTACATTTCACTTGATGAACGAACCATGACTGCCCTGTTTGTGAAGCCTCATTGCGGGATACAAAGAATGATAGTAAAACCTTTATACGCTTCTGGTAACATCCACTCGCCCTGTTTTATTCTTCTCACTCTGTTCCAGCTTTTTTCGTCCTCCATTTTTTCCGTCTCTTATAGATGGAAACTAGGTAAGCATTACATCTGCATACAGAAATTGCCATTTGTAGCGCATTTCGGATCAATCAATTGGCGGAAATTGAATGACTTCTGAATAAGACGGCCGGTGCGATGGAAAAGGTTTCCGGGGGGAGAGGTAATGGAATAGGAGCTACAATGAATAAATAATGGAGACCCACAATCGACTGTGAAGGAGACGACGGAGGAGGACTCGCAGGCGCAGACGAGCGCAAAGACGCTGAAAACTGCTTAGCTGCTTAGAAGCATTGCCATCATTCTGTTTATATGCATAAAGCGACTAATGTCTCGTAAATTTTCTTCTCAGAGTCTCATCCATCATTCAGGATTTCAGGCGTTATTTAAATGTCTGATTATTGAATATATGTGGATAGTTGGGAGAGAGAGCAAGACAGCGGAGAAATACAAGAGGTGTAACGTATAGTTCTACTTAGAACTAGGTTTTTAAATTCATATACCTTCACGGACGATGCCAGACCCCATTTTGAACAGTGAATGTAAGGTCACTGGAACTCTGAAAGAAAATACCTTAGGTCATGTTGGATGTCAGACGAGGATAGTTGATTTTCCTGAGTTTGCTCTGGATGCGGTTTCAGGTCAAATGGAGGCGTCTCAATGGTGCTCACTCACTCCCTCACTCCTTCCGGTTTTTGGGTTTCATTGAGGCCCATTTCCTCTTTTATCAGACTACATGGTCTGTTGCAAGCGCCAAAGAATGGTTTTTGGGGGATCAGGAACGATATTGCCAAATTAGTCCCTTCTCGTGTCAGCCATCCCGTAACACCCTCCGGGCCACCACATCTCAAACTTTTGCACTGAGGAGACCACCACATATTCCGCAAGGCTTGACAATTTTCCAATCTCCTGTGTTCCCTCATTCCCATTATATCCCTTTTTTTAAAAGGCGCGATCCTACTGTGTCTTTTCTTTCTATGTAGGAGCTTGGTAATTAGCGGCCCTCCTTTCGAAAACGGCTTTAATTCAGCGCATGAATCTCTTGGTTTTATGATTTAATAGTCCCCCAGACGAAAGTATGGAGGCTTTTGAATAGGCTGTGTTAGGACATGGAATGCTTAATAAGTACTTCATAACTCTGGTGCGTAATGAGCTCATCATACACTCAGTGTTACTATAACTTAAAGCCACGTATCCTGGCTATAGCTTTTCTGATATATAAATATATATATATATAGTGTGTGTGTGTGTATGTGTCTATACATTTTCACGCATATCTACAACCATACTGAAGATACTTATAGTCAGCTCCTTTTTTATGAATCCTGCATCATTTTAAAGCTTATGTTTCTTCTTAGCCGTGGGTGGATAACGCCTCAAACATTTCATAACCATACATGAGCGTAATTTTTCATATTTTCCTCGCTGAGAAGGATAGAGAGAATGCGTTGGCTTACGATCCACAGCTGGTTTCGATATTAAATATATGGATTTTGAATGTAGTACAGCGTGGCAATGTAATTATAATGATAGATATCCCTTTGTGTCGGTAATCAGATTCGTTTTTACGTAACGTATCCTACTGAAGTCCAGGGTTCACGGAAAAATCACCCGGGTGTAATTATTGACATTAAAATTTAATCACAGGCTTCTCATTGGAACTTCAGATGTATGGTTAAATATTCAGAATGAGGGTTATCGGTCTTTCCCGTAATTGTATATGTATTTTCTTTGATAATTGCATGTAGATAACTAGATTAATTAGCTGGGACTTGTGTAGTTGTCATATATAATTTATTATGATATATATATATATATATATATATCATATATATATATATATATATATATATACATATATATATATATCTATATATATAATATATAATATATATATATATATTATATATATATTCAGACCAGATTCTCTTCCTAGTGAGGTGGGCAAGTGACTGCAGTCCGTAGGTCCGGAGATAATGTGGAGGAGTCATACTCACTGCCAAAATTCCATACTTGATGTAATTAAGATTCTTACACAACCGATAGGTTAAGTTAATCCTCTTCGCTTTTTGTACTGATACCATCTGGTCGTCGGTTATTAGTATCAGTGTAGAATTATGATTCCATGATGTTTAAAATTAGTAATTGTATGTGGGTTTTACCGGGAATAAGTTTACCATGAAGAAACCTTGAACATAAACTATTGGGTGAAATGCGAATAGCCAAAATACTGCCACTTTTCATCATTCTGATACTCAACCACTTGTCAGACTTAGTAATGGCATTCTTTTAAAGAGACAGAGGGCAACTATTGTCCGCATTAAGTAGTCAGCTGACATGAGACAAGTCATAAGACAGTTGTTACCTTGGGGAAGGTAGACAGAGTAGTTAATGAGATGCTGATAAGGAGACACGAGAAGTAATGTGATGAAAACATTCATTAGCTGTTACGGTCCAGGATTAATGTATATATATCATTGTGACATTTGGAAGGTTGAAAGCTTACCATAAAAGAAAACCAGGAATTGAGGGGTCACTACGGCAAATGTTTGTCCACGCACATTCTCTTGAATACTACTGAGCTAAAGGATATGTATATAGTCCTCCATGTCTTTTATTGCCATTTGGCTAATACAGAAGCCATCTATGCCGTCGGGCCGAAATTAAAAAGGATGACCAGTTGAACAGCACCTTAATCCGGGTTAAGAGAACTTCCTTGTTCTACACTTTAGTCAAGTCAAATGCTGGCTGATGACTTTTCTCTATCCTTAACTCGACCACAATCACCCAGACAATGACATCACAACACTGTCCTTATTTTGGGACGAGGCGGACGATCCCTGCGCTCTAAAATTCCTGGTTAAGGTCTTTACTGAACCCCCAATGAAGGAGACTCCTATTTCTACTGAACCCACAATGAAGGAGACTCATATTTCTACTGAACCCCCAATGAAGGAGACTCCTATTCTACTGAACCCCCAATGAAGGAGACTTCTATTTCTACTGAACCCCCAATGAAGGAGACTCCTATTTCTACTGATCCCCCAATGGAGACTCCTATTTCTACTGAACACCTAAAGAGACTCCTATTTCTACTGAACCCCCTAATGAAGAAGGAACCTCCTATTTCTACTTCAACCCCCAATGGAAGGAGACTCCTATTTTCTTACATACGAACCCCCTCCAATGGAAGTGGAGACTCCTATTTCTACTGCAAGCCCCGAATGAAGGAGACTCCATTTCTACTGAACCCCCAAATGAAGGAGACTCCCTATTTTTACTGGATCCCTCAATGAAGGGACTCCTAATTTCTACTGAACCCCCATATGAAGGGAAGTGCTTATTTCTAACTGGAAACCCCTAATGAAGGAGACTCCTTATTTCTTTACGCTGAACCCCAATGAAGGGATCCTATTTCTACCCTGAACCCCTAAATGAAGGAAGAACTCTTTTCTTACTGAACCCCTAATGAAGGAGACCTTTTTTCCTATTTTATTGATCCCTGCATGAGGAATCCTATTTTCTAACCCCTTGTACCCCCATGAAGGAGACTTATTTTCTAACTGAACCCCTAATGAAGGGAGACTCCTTATTTCTACTGAACCCCCAATGGAAGGATCCTTCCTATTTAATTACCTAGCCCCTAATGAAGGAAGGGATTCCTATTTCCTTACTGGGATCCCTTTCAATGAAGGGAAGACTCCTATTTCGTAATAAAGGAGCCCACCCCTAATGAACCCCAAGGAAGGAACTCCTATTTCTACCCCTGAACCTTTCCAATGGAATGGGACTCCTATTTTCTATGAACCCCTAATGAAGGAGACTCCTATTTCTACTGAACCCCTAATTGGAAGGAGACTCCCCTACCTTCTAAGCTGACCCCTAATGAAAGAAGACTCCTATTTCTACTGAACCCCCTAATTTAAGGGACCTCCTATTTCTACTGAACCCCTAAGAAGGAGACTCCTATTTCTACCCCTGACCCCCACGAAAACCCCCAATGAAGGAGAACCCCTATTTTCTACTGAATCCCTAATGAAGGAGCGCCTAATTTCTACTAACCCCTAAGGAAAGAGACCTCCTATTTCTACTGAACCCCCAATGAAGGAGACTTTCTATTTATACTGAACCCCAATGAAGGAGACCTCCTATTTCTACTGACCCCCAATAAAGTAACTCCTAATTCTAAAATGAAAAAAACCCCTAATGGAGACTCCTATTTCTAACCCTGATCCCCCAATGAAGGAGAACTCCTATTTTCTAAACTGAAACCCCCATGAAGGAGACCACCGATTTCTACTGAATCCCTATGAAGGAGACCCTATTTCTACTGACCCTTAATGGAGGAGACTCCTATTTCTCTACTGAACCACCAGTGAAGGAGACTCTATTTATCCTGAACCCCCTTGATTAAGGAGACTCCTGTTTCTAACCCCTGAACCCCCTCCATGAAGGAGACTCCTAATTTCTACTGAAACCCCTCCAATGAAGGAGGACTCCTAATTTCTTAACTGAACCCCTGATTGGAAACTCCTAATTCCCCTAACTGAACCCCCAATGGAAGGGACCTCCTATTTTCTTTACTGAACCCCAATAAGGGAACTCCCCTATTTATAACTGGAAACTCGCCCTATTAAGAGACTCCTATTTTCTCTGAACCCCAATGAAAGGAGACTCCTATTTCTACTGAACCCCTAATGAAAGGAGACCTCCTATTTCTTTACTGAACCCCTAATGAAACTCCTAATTCCCTAACTGACCCCCAATGAAGGAGACTCCATATTTTCTAACTGAACCTCCCCCAACTGAAGGAGACTCCTAATTTTCTAACTGAACCCCTCCCCCAATGAATGGAAGACTCCTATTTCTACTTGAAACCCCTTAATTGGGCAAACTCGCCCTATTTTTCTAACTGAAACCCCCATGAAAGGGAAAGACTCCTATTTCTACTGACCCCCAATGAAGGAGACTCCTATTGTCTACTCCCAACCCCCTAAATGAAGGAGACTCCTAATTTCTTACTGACCCCTAATGAATAGACTCCTGTTTCCCCCTAACTGAACCCCAAATGGAGGAACATCCCTATTTCTACTGAACCCCTAATTAACGGAGGAAACTCCTATTTCTACTGATACCCCCAATGAAGGAGACTCCTACTCTTTTCTAACCTGAACCCCTAATGAATGGAGACCCTTTTCCTATTTTCCTGAACCCCCTGAACCCCCAATGAAGGAGACTCCTATTTCTACTGATCCCTCTAATGAGGAGAGGAGACTCCTATTTCTACCTGACCGCCCAATGAAGGCAGACACCTCCTTTTTATAACTGAACCCCCCAATGAAGGAGACTCCATATTTCACTGAACCCCTAATGAAAGAGACTCCTATTTCCTTACGAACCCCTAATGAAGAAGACTCCTTACTTCTAACTGACCCTAATGAAAGGAGACTCTATTTCTACTGAACCCCTAATGAAAGGAGACTCCTATTTCTTACTGAAACCCTATGAAGGAGACTCCTATTTCTACTGAACCCCGCATGAAGGAGAACCTCCTATTTTACTGAATCCCTAATGAAGGAGACTCCTATTTTCTACTAACCCTAATGAAAGAGACTCCTATTTCTACTGAACGCCCCAATGAAAGGAGACTCCTATTTATACTGAACCCCCAATGAAGGAGACTCCTATTTCTACTGAACCCCCAATAAAGTAGACTCCTAATTCTAATGAACCCCTAATGAAGGAGACTCCTATTTCTACTGATCCCCCAATGAAGGAGACTCCTATTTCTACTGAACCCCCAATGAAGGAGACTCCTATTTCTACTGAATCCCTAATGAAGGAGACTCCTATTTCTACTGAACCCTTAATGAAGGAGACTCCTATTTCTACTGAACCACCAGTGAAGGAGACTCCTATTTATACTGAACCCCCTATGAAGGAGACTCCTGTTTCTACTGAACCTCCAATGAAGGAGACTCCTAATTCTACTGAACCCCTAATGAAGGAGACTCCTATTTCTACTGAACCCCTAAATGGAAACTCCTATTTCTACTGAACCCCCAATGAAGGAGACTCCTATTTCTACTGAACCCCCAATGAAGGAGACTCCTATTTATACTGAACCCCTATGAAGGAGACTCCTGTTTCTACTGAACCTCCAATGAAGGAGACTCCTAATTCTACTGAACCCCTAATGAAGGAGACTCCTATTTCTACTGAACCCCTAATGGAAACTCCTATTTCTACTGAACCCCCAATGAAGGAGACTCATATTTCTACTGATCCCCCAATGAAGGAGACTCCTATTTCTACTGATCCCCCAATGAAGGAGACTCCTATTTCTACTGAACCCCTAATGGAAACTCCTATTTCTACTGAACCCCCAATGAAGGAGACTCCTATTTCTACTGAACCCCCAATGAAGGAGACTCCTATTTCTACTGAACCCCTAATGAAGGAGACTCCTATTTCTACTGAACCCCTAATGAAGGAGACTCCTGTTTCTACTGAACCCCCAATGAAGGAGACTCCTATTTCTACTGAACCCCTAATGAAGGAGACTCCTATTTCTACTGAACCCCTAATGAAGGAGACTCCTACTTCTACTGAACCCCTAATGAAGGAGACTCCTATTTCTACTGAACCCCCAATGAAGGAGACTCCTATTTCTACTGATCCCCTAATGAAGGAGAGGAGACTCCTATTTCTACTGAACCCCCAATGAAGGAGACTCCTTTTTATACTGAACCCCCAATGAAGGAGACTCCTATTTCTACTGAACCCCCAATAAAGTACTCCTACTTCTACTGATCCCCCAATGAAGGAGACTCCTATTTCTACTGAACCCCTAATGAAGGAGACTCCTATTTCTACTGAACCCCCAATGAAGGAGACTCCTGTTTCTACTGAACCCCCAATGAAGGGGACTCCTATTTCTATTGAACCCCCAATGAAGGAGGCTCCTATTTCTACTGATCCCCCAATGAAGGAGGCTCCTGTTTCTACTGAACCCCCAATGAAGGAGGCTCCTGTTTCTACTGAACCCCCAATGAAGGAGACTCCTATTTCTACTGAACCCCCAATGAAGGAGAACTTCCTGTTCTATTCTTAACCCCCAATGAAGGAGGAAAACTGTTTCTTACTTTGAAAACCCCCAAATGAAGGGCCTCCTGTTCTAACCCTGAACCCCCAATGAAGGAGGACTCCTATTTTACTGAACCCCCAATGGAAGGATACTCCTATTTCTACTGAAGCCTCCCCCAATGAAGGAGGCTACTGTTTTACTGAACCCACCAATGAAGGACGGCTTTCCTATTTCTATTGAACCCCCCAATGGAAAGGGGGAGGCCCTACTTTATTTCTACTTGAAACCCCCAAGAAGGAAGGCTCGTTCCTAATGAACCCCAATGAAAAGGAAGGATCCTATTTCTACTGGAACCCCCAATGAAGGAGATTATGTCCTATTTCTACGGAAACCCCAATGAAGGAGATCCTGTTTCTTACCCTGAACCCCCAATGAAGGAGGACCTCCTGTTTCTTACTGAACCCCCAATGAAGGAGGCTCCTGACGCCCCCAATGAAGGAGACTCCCCCGTCTACTTTTCTACTGAACAATGGAGGAGGACCCCAATATGGCTACGACCCCCAATGAAGGAGACTCCGTTTTCTACCCTAACCCCCAATGAAGGAGACTCCTGTTCTACTGAACCCCCCCCCAATGAAGGAGGCTCCTGTTTCTACTGCAACCCCCAATTGAAGGACGACTCCTATTTCTACTGAACCCCCAAGAATGGAGGATACTCCTATTGTTTCCTACTGAACCCCCAACGAAGGAGGCTCCTGTTTCTACTGAACCCCCAATGAAAGGAGGATCCTAGTTTCTCATTGAACCCCCCAATGAAGGAGGCTCCCATTTCTACTGAACCCCCAATGAAGGGAGGCTTTTTACCTGTTTCTAACTGAAACCCCCAATGATTTAAAGGAAGGCTCCTATTTCTACTGAAAAACCCCCATGAAGGAGGAACTCCTATTTTCCTACTGAAACCCCCAATGAAGGAGACTCCTGTTTCTAACCCTGAACCCCCCAATGAAGGGAAGACTCCTGTTTTCTAACTGAACCCCAATGAAAGGATGTGCTTCTGTTTCTACTGCCCCCAATGAAGGAGACTCCTATTTTCTACGGAACCCCCCAATGAAGGAGACTCCCTATGTTTCTCACTTGAACAACCCCCAATGAAGGAGGCTTCCTATTTCTACTGATCCCCCAATGAAAGGAGGCTCCGGTTTCTACTGAAAACCCCCACCTGAAGGAGGCTCCGTTTCTATGAACCCTCCCAAGAAGGACGAACTCCCTAGTTTACTGAACCACTCATACGTTAATTTTGGAAGGACTCCGGTTTCTACTGAACCCCAATTGAAGGAGACTCCTGTTTCTACTGAAACCCCCACTGAGGAGGCTCCCCTGTTATAACTGAACCCCCAATGAAGAGACTCCTAATTTCCTATGAACCCAAATGAAGGAGACTCCTATTTACTACTGAACCCCCAAAGAAGGAAGGCTCCTTCCCCCTAACTGAACCCCAATGGAAGGGGCAAGGGCTCCTATTCGATTGAACCCCCAATGAAGGAAGGGCTCCTATTTGTACCTGAACCCCCAATGAAGGAGGTACTGTTTTACTGAACCCCCAATTTGACGGAGGCTCCCCCGATTTTCCCTAATGAACCCAATGAAGGAGACTCCTATTTCTACTGAACCCCCCAATGAAGGAGGACTCCTATTTCTACTGAAACCCCCAATGAAGGAGGGACTCCTGTTTTCCTACGAACCCCAATTTGAAGGAGGCTTACTGTTTCTAACCCCTGAACCCCCAATGAAGGATGACTCCTATTTCTTACTGAACCACCAAGAACAGAACTCCCTAATTTCTAACTGGAACCCCCAAATTGAAGAGACTCCTATTTCTAAACTGAACCCCATTAAAAAGGTAAGGAAGGAATCCAAATTCTAATATTGAACACCTAATGAAGGAACTTTACCAATTTTCTACCTGAATCCTCAATTGAACGGAGACTGACCCTATTCCCTATGAACCCAACTGAAAGGAGACTCCTTTATTTCTACTGAACCAACCCCCAATGAAGGAAGGACTAATAGCTACCTGAACCCCTAATTTGAAGGAGGACTCCATTCTGAACCCATGAAACCCTAAGGAAAGGTAGAACCTCCTACTTTCTACTGAACCCCTAATGGAAGGAGACCTTTATTTCCTTACTTGAACCCCAATGAAAGAGAGGTCCTGGAACCCCCTAATTGAAACCCCAATGGAAAGGAGACTCCTATTTCATGAACCCCAATGAAGGAGACTCCTAATTATACTGACCCCCAATGAAGGAGAACTCCTATTTCTATCTGAATCCCCCATAATGAAGGAGACTCTATTTCCTACTTTGACCCCAAGAAGGAGACTCCTCCATATTTATACTGAACCCCCAACGAAGGAGGCTCCTGTTTTTCTACTGAACCCCCAACTTGAAGGAGGCTCCCTATTTTTCGATTGAAACCCCCATGAGGAAGGCTCCCCCTATTTTTACTCGAACCCAATTGAAGGGAGGCTCCTGTTTCCTACTTTGAACCCCCCAATGAAGGAGGCTCCTATTTCTAACCTGGAACCCCCAATGAAGGAGCTCCCTAATTTTCTTTTACTAGAAACGTCAACCCCAATGAAGGAGGACTCACCGTTTCTTTTTACTAGAACCCCAAATGAAGGAAGGACTCCTGGTATTCTACTCAGAAACCCCCAATGAAGGGAGGCTTCTGTCTGAACCCCCAATGAAGGAGGGGAGACTCCTATTTCTACTGAACCCCTAATGAAGGAGACTCCTATTTCTACTGAACCCCCAATGAAGGAGACTCCTATTTATACTGAACCCCCAATGAAGGAGACTCCTATTTTTACTGAACCCCTAATAAAGTAGACTCCTACTTCTACTGATCCCCCAATGAAAGAGACTCCTATTTCTACTGAACTCCTAATGAATGAGACTCCTATTTCTACTGAACCCCCAATGAAGGAGACTCCTGTTTCTATTGAACCTCCAATGAAGGAGACTCCTATTTCAAATTCTCAGGGATTATCCAACATTTAAACTTGTATTCGGTAACATTTTCATTGTAAATCCCTCTCCATATATATATTTAATGTCTTTCTACCTTATTTGTGTGACAACTCACTTTATGATGTGTCCTTTTTCTGAAACTTTCTGGTAGCGTATCAGTGACCAACAAGCCTGAAGGTTTCATTGTCATGCGTTGGCAACTTCAAGTTAAGAAAGCAGATGAGCCGTTGACTGACCAGTAGGTTGCCACGGCCTATAATGCTGCTTTTTGTCTTAAGGAAACTCTTTTGTCATTGTTTACGAATGAGCTTTGAAGTTGCTGTTGTCTCTGTCGATATCTGAAGGGTATTTTCTTCCACCAGCCTTGGACGACGATTTTGTCGGTTTTACCGATAAACTGTTACTTGCATTGGAACTGTCATAGTTATCAGTGGTTTGTCTTTAGCCTAGCTAATGATATTGATGAATAGCCCGATGCTGCTTCTGTCGAGTGTGTCACTCAGTATAAGTATTAACCTACACACGGTGTTCCATATTTGTAATTTCTCACAAAATTTGTTGATACCAATTCAGAATTTTAACTATATCTTTTAAGTAGTTGTATATATACAAATATATAGAGATGCGTATGTGTATACATGCACCTGTATGTATAGACGCGCACACAAATACAGTTGTATATGTATATATGTGTAGATTAGCTTCCTAAGACGTAAGAAAGTAAGGTGACTTATTCAGTGCCAGTTAGATCAGTTACACCTTACGCCACATTGTCTTGTTTTCAGTTTTAGTTCCACAAATAATGCTATATTATTATTAGTATCATTATTATTAGTAGTAGTATCATTATTATTATTATTATTATCATCTGTTTATGTATAAATATATTTGAGCTATATCCTGACAGTTTATGAGAATCAGGCTGGTAGCTGGTAGCTGGTAGCCCCCCTCCCTTATTGTGGTTGTCACGATGTGATTTTGTTTTTTGCATTCTCGCTGCCTTAGCTAAGTCCACCGCGGCCGCCACCAAGAAGGGTAAACCTTTAAACACCAACCACCATAACCACCACCTCAACCACCATAACCACCGCACCACCTATATATATATATATAAATATATATCTTGATATATGAACTTGTTTTGAATTATGCTGCTGCTGCTGCTACTCCAGTTAAGAAATAACATCCTCTTCCGTGCCACCTCCTCCTCTTCTCCCTTGAATTATTATTCAAGACTGCAACGATAAATTTACACATTTTTCGTTTTGCCCCATTGTGTATATATCTGCATACATGCATTTCCACATACATGGTTGTGTCTATGTATATATATACATATAACTCCGTATCATGTATCTTTCATACTCTACTTACCTCTTGTTTCACAACCAGTCCACCTCCAGACCTCTAACCCACTATGTATCACCGCTAACCACCAGTACCATTAGTTCTTTATTATTATTATTATTATTATTATTATTATTATTATTATTATTATTATTATTATTATTATTATTATTCTTACTATCATTATTATTCTTATTCATAGATCCTGCTAACTCGAACCTTACTTGATTATTGTAAAACCACTGTTTTATATATTTGGTTATTATTATATTATTGTGATTGTTATTATTATCATTATTATTACTATTATCACATTGCTCGTTGTATATACGAATTTTGAATATTTTACTTACTGTTTGTGGTTCCATAGAACATGCACATTTCACAAGGTTTTGTATATATTTTATCATCATAAATGTCAAGCCCAGAATTTACAGGAAGGCCTCATTGTCATTTCTGCTGTTCATGTGACGAAATGTTTTGAACAATTGGAATAAAGGCAATCCAATTTCGCCGTGGCTATCCAAAGGTTGATGTTGGTGAAGCCTTTATGCTTAAAGAAAAAAATACAGCTTTTGAGGTACTTGAGTATTCAATACATCTTTTAAATGCCAAGGAATTTTCCAGTCATTTTTCCATAAGTTTTCATGAACTATGTTAGATTTTGTTGATTTCTAGCTCTGAACATTTTATTCTTTTTGTATGTTTTCCATATTAACAATTTGTGTGGTTTGGCTGTATGTGCGTGTATGTATGTATATATATATATATATATATATATATATATATATATATATATAAATGTGTGTGTATGTATGTACATAATTCTTATTGATGTGTGTGAGAGAGAATGTTTATTGTATGTGCACATGTACAGACATATATATACATGTGTGTGTGTGTATTATGTGAAATTATTAAAAAAATTTGGGTTGGGAGAAAGGCCCCAAAAAAATAGAAATGGATGAGAAGAATAACTTTTTCATCGTGTAAGATTAAAGGTGACAAACAGGACTAACAATTATTAATGGAGTGCAAAGGTAATTAGTGTACTGGGCGAAGATATGGTAGGATTTTGGTTCAGAAAGTACCGACAAATGACACGAGTTAATAAGAGAACCTTCTGAATTTAGTACTGATAGAGGAAATGCAAAGGATGTTGTTGATGTATGTTGTAGAAAATAAGTGTCGTGCGATATAAAGTATGCAAACGACGAAAGAGAAAAATATGTTAGAAATTTGAGGCAAGGAAGTGACTGGTTTGATGCAAATACGGTGGCTGTTTATTGTGGGGGGTGAGAAAATGAATGATGATTTCAGTGTGGAGAGGCTGGTGTCAGCAGATGGTGCGAATATTGAGTGGGGATAGTGATGAGACATTGCAGAGACTGGTGAAAGAGTTTGCAAATGTTTGCACAGAAGAAAGTTGAGAATGAATATGAGAAAGGGTAAGGATGTGAAGTAAATGGAAACAAGGAAACGGCAATAGATGTGAGCGGCGGGTGGCTGAAGAAGGTGAGTCACAGGGGTGTGCAAGAGATTGGAAGTATCTACGGAAGCCAAGGATGGAATGTATGTAAGTTTTGTGATAAGGTTTGTAAAGCCAGCTCTCCTTAGGTGGATGGTGGAGGCCAATGAAGGAAGATGTTTGCTTAGTACACTGAAGGTTTAAGAACTGAAAGGTTGAGGGCAAAAAGAGTAGCCTAAGTGCAAGGGCTGGTCACATAGTTTTGGCCTAGTTTAACCGTGTAGAAAGAAGTGAAGAAGGCAGGTTTGTGATAAGTGTACAATTATTCTGAATTGATATAAGGAAGTCACAGTGTTTGAAAGATAGAAGTGGATGTCGCAATGTGTCTCGGGTAATTCGAAACCCTGCCAATAAGGCTTCCGTGAAGGTGCCGTGAGGATGAATTTTGTCAATTTTCTTTACAGGGAGTTTATCAGGGATTGAGCAGTTAAATTAGGAATGTGGTAGTGATTGCTTTGTTGTCTTTTCTGTTAGAGGAAAGGACATAAATATTAATACACACATACATATACGTCTTTATATGTATAATATATGTGTGTGTATATATAGTAGTAATATATATATATAATATATATATATATATATATAGATAGATAAATATATATATATATATATACACATATATATATAATATATATGTGTGTTTATCTTTCTGAGTTTGTTATACTGTATCATTTCAATATGTCGTAAAAATTAAGAAAAATGTGATGGTAGTGTTTACATTTCTCTAATTGCATTTGCCCTCTATGTCTTCCTTTCCTCAGTGAACTTTGTGAAAGAAGGCAGCCATCTACTTTGAAAGAGCTCGGTAAAGAGTACCTATTTCAATTCCCACGGCTCCGTCAGTGTAAATACTCAGTCATGAACCCCCCTCTAGAACCGCTTCAGTAAAATTCCTCAGTGAACGTTCTTTTTAATAGGTGGTTTTTGATGCCCTGAACTGCTTATAGTTTTCATTTTATTTATTTTTTCACATTACTGCCTGCTGAAGTAAGGAGAGAAAGAGGAGTTTTGATAAAAGGGGATCTTGCTTCTGTTAAAAAAAAAGTAGCAGATATTTTTACAGATATCGTAGGAGTTGCTTTCGTGAGATCATCATAGTTTGAGAGTTTAAGTAGAATTGTTTTTTTCTTCTTTTGCTGTTTAATTTGTCATCTACTAAATCTTATCCAGTTTTCTGCAACTGAATCCTTCACTCCAGCTTATTTTGAGTACGGCCTTTAGAGTACTACTGGATATATATATATCGATATATACATTACCTGTTGCCGAGTGTGTGTGTACTACCTATTGTAAACAGACCCTACTGCATAGACTTATTTTTAACTAGTGTCATGACGATTTACAAATAGCAGTACATTTTAGAATCCCGCCATATTTTATGAGAACTGATAAACATTTGAAGTTCTGTTCGTTAAAACCACATGAAAGATGATTGTTTGAAGACCAGCAGTTAAGACGAGCGTGTATTCCAGAAGCATTCTTTGCGATTGTTCCTAAATTCAATTCCTTCAGTCGGCTGAGAGTCCAGCAAACATCTTTGTGGTGTTACGTTTGTCGAATTTTGTTTTCCTCTTCTAATGATTTAGTTATAAGCATCGCCATCCATTGACTTTTTAGAGGTTCTTGATTAGCTGCCCCCTTAAACGTTTTAGTTTCGTTTTTCGTAAGAATTTTGATTACTCACCGTAAAACTGCTTCATATTGAATTATTTCTGTTCATGACGTAGAACTGTGATCGATAATTAATGGGGTTTCAGCTGAATTAAAAGTTGATAAGAAGGATTGTGCTTTGTGTATCAGCAGACGATTGGCAGTCCTGCAGAAGATCACAATTTTACTTCAGGAATGTTTTAAACTTTTAATTCGGCTACATTTTAATGATATCCAGTTTTTTGTCATAAATTCCAAACACATTTTTATGTACTCCTTTTATATTCCAACTGTTTGTTTATGAGGATATGCCTTTTGATATAAATAAGTGCCATTCTTTACTTTTAGTATGTATATATACTATAAATATATATAGACATATTTATATAACCCCCTAGTTATTATTATTATTATACAGTATTACTCATTTGTTTACATTTTCTGCTGCTTAGCGAAACCCCCCGCGGGAAGGAGGGGTAAGCCCAACCCAGTCATCCTCACTCCAGTGTTATTATATATATATTATACTCTATTCCATGCATTATACTCTATTGATGATGATGTTCTCTTCCGTTTTTCGTTGTTACTCCCACCTATACTATGTCGCCCGCTGGGGACCTCTCGCCCTCACTGGTGCTGGTGATGGACCGACTGCCTCGGGGTCGGCGGCCTTTTAGTCACTTGTCACTTGTCTGTCAGTCAGGCTGCAGTTGCCAACAACTCGAATTTGCTGCTTCACTTTTCTGTGTGCATGTAGTACATTGCGGATATGTGTATCTATATGTAAGCTACAGTACTATAGTGAATATTTAGCTCTGTAGGTATGTGTATACATAAATACACTATATATGTGTATGCATACGCATTCATGTATGTATGTGTATATTATACTATAAATAATTATATATTATAGAATTATATATATATTTTATATATATATATAATATCTTATATATATATATATATATATATATATATATAAATACATATATTATTATATATATATAGATATTATATATATATATACATATATATTATATATATATATATATATATATATATATTATATATATATATATATATATATATATAGGTAAGAAAGTACAGAAGTTACACATTATATTTCGCGGAGAGTTTCCATCATGTGATTTAATACAAAATATATGCATATATATATATATATATATATATATATATATATATATATATTATATATATATATATATATATATATATATATATATATATATTTGCATATATTTTGTATTAAATCACATGATAGAAACTCTCAGCGAAATATAATGTGTAACTCCTGTGCTTCTTACCTGCACCGCTTAAAGAGACTTGTTGCAGAATTGTCATCTTGCATTCGCATAAGCACTAAAACTGTCTCTAAAACTGTCTCATGATTTTGGCAGCAAAGGCCAAGAAGCCCCGAGGCGTTCTAAAAAGGCAAAGGTGATGACGAGAGATCCCCATAGTCACCATCTGTGGGTCTTACCTGTCGCTCATGTTTTTCTTTTTCACTTTATTTGAGTTATTATTATTATTATTATTTTAATCCGTATGGAATTGCCAACTGGTGACTTGGGCAGATTTAGTCCGCTCGTCTTGTGTACTGGAGACCCGGGTTGAGGGCGTGGCTCACAAGGAACGACGGGGTCGGTGCCAGATTTGGGGTGGCATTTGATTTTGGTTGTCTTTAGTTTTTTTTTTTTTTTTTAGTTTTTTTCTAAAGTTCCTTTCCATTGGTTTTGTTTTACGGGTTCATCCTGATGATTCTTTTGAGCTCTTTATCAAACGTTTGCCTTTGGTTTGCGATTGATGGGTTTACTTTCAGTCGATGTGTTTTTTGTACCTTTTTTTATGTTCAACTTTTCCCTGCTGCTATAGGAATTTGCATGCTTGGTATTTCCGGCCACTGTACTTTTCTATTTGTTTGTTTGTTTTTATTTTGTTCATAGTCATCAGTTGTGTTCCTGTTTTCCTTTCGCTTCCTGAATCACGACTCCATTCTGCTCCTCCCTCCCAACCTTTCCCTCCTCTCTGAAGACTCCTTTCAGGTACACTGTCCAAAAACTGGTTTTTTATTATTACTATTATTATTGTCATTAATATTATTTTCCCCTCTGGAAACACTAGTCAGCAACAAAAGTGATTTGTTTCATTTCTTCCCCTCAACCACGAAATATCTCCAAGTTTCCTTTTTGCAATTTCCCTTCGTCTCCCTCACTCGGTTCTGCTCTCTCCAAACTCAGACTTTTTTCCGCTGCAAAGGTAACTTCGTCCTTAAACGCAATTTTTTTCTTTTCAACCACGTGTTTTATAGCCAAGTCTCACTTCTACATGTATGTGTAATCTATCTTTGCTATCTTTCAAGTATATAGAGAGATATATCTCCCCGCTTTCATTATATTGCTGACCTCTCTTCAAATATTCGAGTCTGTCTCTTCGTGTGTATTTGGTTATTTGTTGCTGCTGCTGTTGTTGTTATTATTATGATTTTGAAATTTTGGAAAATAAGAATCAAAATCATTTTTAAGAATCTGAATCGCCGTCAAGCCACAGGGAAACAAATTCCAAGTAGATAAATGATCAGAGGAGTAAAATTACCTTCAAAACATCTTCCCTGTGGACCTTTGAGTCATCTCTTTTTGTGTCGCCAAAGAATGTCACTGTATTTGGAGAAGAACCGCCAGTGAGCCATGGCCCATCAACTCTGTCCTAATATATCTGTTGTAACATTTGTTAGTGTTGATGTTTTTTGGTTTATTCTCTCTCTCTCTCTCTCTCCTTTTCTTTTTCCCTCTTTGCTAAACAAACTGACACATCTTTTAATAACAGTAAACAGTAGATGACATGATCACTATTTTATCTGACTTGCTTATGTTTTTTTTTTTACTCTCACTAATTGGCTGCAAATTTGTTTTATGTAATATTGAAATTCGAGACATTCAAATTTACTTACATTTATGATTGTGTGTTTTGCCATTTGGATGTGACCCATTTAAGGATGATCGCTTTGTTGAATTGACACATTTCATTCTCTCCAACAAAATCTTTATTATGAAATTTCTCTCTAAATTTCTTTTTAAATCAGAGAAAAATTAACCATATAGTGCGTTTGCTCTTTCTTTCATTGCTTCTTTTACAATCCTAATTAACTTCATTGTGTCCTGTGATGATAATTGTAAACTGATACTTGTTTCGTGTCATAGCAAGCTGTTATTATCACTATTATTATATTTGCTCTTTTTGACTGTCATCAACTCAGGCATGGTAATCATTGATTCCTTTTACTACTTCAATTTGTCTTATTCTAAAATCCAGTACCATTAGTTTAAGGAGCATAATGACTTTATATCTTATATATTCCAGACATTCTATTTTGCAAATTTTACGTGATTAGAGAACCGCCCCACGGTAGGAAAGAAATTGTTCTTTTCTAGTTATCAGTTCAGAGAATATTAGTCTTGGAGCAAAATTGCCGAGATCACGTTTATCAAGTGTTTTTTAGGTCAAAATCTTGTCAATTATAGAATTTTGAGTTTGTCAAGAATCCCTTTTTTACACAACACATGCCATGTTTTCACTATGAATATTATTATCGCTATATATATATGATTATGGTTATCACTGTGAATATTGTTACCATCATCTTGCCTCCATTAGAGAAATTGTTAGAGAAACACCCCCCTCCCCAGTCCAGCTTTTTTCTTTTGCTCTCGAATCTTGCCAAGATGGACTTTGGGATAATCCGATCATTGATTTCCCTGTAGGGTTACCAACCCCTCTTCGGAGTCCCAGAGCTTCCCCGAAGAACTCTCCTCACGTCTCCCCAGCGGCCTCCCCGAGGCATTCGCCCATCATATCGGGCAGAGTCCATCACAGGCACACGGGGTCAAAGGGGTGTGCTTACAGATGCGTCCACGGGCACCTCTGCGGAGGAATATCACTCCTCCACATTTCTGTGCTCTGCGTCCTTCTGGGGATCACGCTGCTCGTCGTGGGACTCGTTCAGTTAGCACCTGGTGCAGGTGAGTTCCTCTCAAGTCAGTCGGAATCTTAGCAACTTTTTTCTGTTGGGTTTCTTTATTATACGTTGAAGGTGAGTTCTTACCACTATATTTTTGTTCACTCAAAATTTTTTACTACTACTACTACTACTACTATTATTATTATTATTATTATTATTATTATTATTATTATTATTATTATTATTATTATTATTATTATTATTATTGTTTTTTTCTTTTTTTTAATACTTTGAAAAATCGTCAGAATGATTATGGTGTTCGATTAAATCTCAGTCATTTTTTTTTCTCCTCGCTT
This sequence comes from Macrobrachium nipponense, assembly GCF_015104395.2. NCBI lineage: Eukaryota > Metazoa > Arthropoda > Malacostraca > Decapoda > Palaemonidae > Macrobrachium > Macrobrachium nipponense. The sequence goes on along the minus strand of NC_087211.1, from coordinate 50,565,535 downwards.
GTTGAATTAAATTTGTTTCGAGTTCTGCATTTATCGATACTTCCACATTTGTTGTTCCTTGAAGAACTGGAGGTTAACATTCCACACAAGGAAACTTTAAGTGCATGTATGTTGAACACATTTCCCCCATAAGGTTCCTCGTACTGGTGCCTCATAGTTCCCTTAACGCCAAGGTGTCTGACTTCTTGGCCCTCAAACTCCTAGGTCACGGCTATAGGAATTTCATTCTATGATACCTCGACAGACAGAACTGGAGCTGATAGACGACGTCTCCTGTGAAGGAGAGGAGTTCTGTCATCCAGAAAATACAGATTTGGCCAGAGAATTCCTCAGTAAGGGAGTGAATACTCCGAAAGAAAGAACAAACCCATTTACCCTTGGTTGTAGACTAGGATTTTGATCCGGACGTGTTTCGTAACAGTTCATGACATGGACTGGCTCGGAGTGATCAGAGGAATGAGCTGTCGACAATGGCAGAAGCAAAGCGAAGCATTTATTATATTTTTGTTCTACAGTTTCCCCTATGTCGTTTTCGTCCCGAAGAAGTAACATTTCCCGTTGATCATCGGGAAAACTGATACAGAATTTAATTTCTGTGACCAACACGACCCTTCCAGAGACAAGAATCTGTAACGTTAATCACATTTATGGGGTAAACGTTTGGATTCTTGTTTGGTTTGCTTTTTGTTTTTCATACTGTAGATTGTAGTTAGAAAGTGCAGAAAACATTGCTAAAGTTTTCTTATTCAAGGATCGTCTCAAATAGATTTAATATTTTTCTTAGTAAATTTGTTAGCAGTAAAGCTAGTGAATATATTCATTTAATGGTCACTAGGAAAGCTGCCTTTCATTTTAGAATGTTAAAAGTAAGCATTCAAGTTAATAAAACGAGAATAGAGACCGCAAGTAGGCTCTGTAACCTTTTGTAGTCCGCAGTTATATTTTCTACTCTTATTATCTACCAGAACTAGTCCTTCAATAACAAGTTTGACGAATTGATGATGCTCTCACGTTGTTAGTTGTCTTTACTGTCGGACAGAACAACTCCAAACTTTTCTCTTTCCTCAACAATGCTGTTTGTCGGGCATTCATGATTACTCACGTGAGAGGAGAATGCAGTTTCCTGTATTCTACAGTCTACCAGATTGTCCTCTGGTCTTCCTGTCGCGCGTTGCAAATTAAAATAGTTAGCATAGAAATGAAACCAGTAGTTTTTTCTGTGTTCTGTTCACCGAAGGATAAAGGACTGCACTACAAGTATTTTTTTCATCATTCTTTCCCTCGACTTACGTCTTTTAACACAGTTTACTTTGGAAATCATTCGGGACTTAAGCTCCTGAAACAAAATATATTTTGATAACATGTCTTTCTTCAATATTTATTTCTTCTGCTCGAAGAAAAGCCAGTCAGAGGTTCATTTAAATCTCTGTGGATTGTGCATCTATTCTTCAGTTGTCAAGAATGCTCTTTAGAGAAGACTTAACAATAGCCATATGTAACACCACTAATTTTAAATGAGATGTATAAAATGATTTCACAGAAAAAGAAATTGAGATGATTGCTTTTCAGAGGCAGTGCAAGCACGTTTTTTGGCAATAACTCTGTAACGAACACTCGTATCAGAACGAGATTTTGCTATAGTGTATTACACCCAGTGCCGTAATTTATAAGGGTATCGTGAATCACTAATTGTAAAGAATAACGACACTTGTCCCTGTACCAAGAGGCAAAAGCTCCATTAGCTAGAAATGGATACGAACACAACAGTAAAAAGCTCCGCCTACCTTCTCCCCCCCCCTCCCCCTCACCGCCACCCCGTCCTTCCTCTTTTCCTCACCTTCCCTTCTCTCTCCCTGAAAGTTGCTTCAGTTTAAACTTATTTTGTATGATTTTTCTGTTTATCTATCTATCTATTTATCTAATAATATACATTGTTGTATATATCTAACGATCCAGTTGGTTGTTAGATGCCAGTTTACTGATTTATTTATGCACTGATCCGCTCATCTCTCTCTCTCTCTCTCTCTCTCTCTGTGGTAGTGGTACCTACTGTAAATGAGAGATATGTGATTGTATGGTGGAGCAGTAAAACGATAGACACTATGATTTATGGTAGAGCGACTGTTGTATGTGCATCAGTATAATCAATGGTTTAACTCTAATGAATGTCCGGTAGAAAGGCTCAATTTTTATTTGTAACACAAAATAACTATAACCAGTTACCTATTCAAACCAATCTGAAGGCAATTGGCGACTTTTTCTGGCTAAAAAAGTTGAAAAGTTGCGTGACAAACGAATTTCAGCAACCGTGCCGACAGTTAAGTTCTGTGGTGCCTATATCTTCTTCCTTCGTAATACAAGTACTATATTGCCGATACCCTGAGTCCACATGAGGATTACGAAAAAGGTCACCAACCACAAGTATAAGAGTCGCTTTACTATAAATCATAGTGTCTATCGTTTTACTGCTCCACCATACATTCTGATATCTCTCTCTCTAATAACCATTTACAGTAGGCACCACAACCAGAGAGAGAGAGGGAGAGAGAGAGAGATTAGCGGATATCAGTCAATAGGCAGGTAACAACCGAGAGAATCGTTAGACATATCCACCAATGTAAACTATTATTAGATAGATAGATGAAAAAAATCGTACAAAATATGTATTAACTGAAGTAACTTTCAGAGACAGAGAGATAAGCGGATCATTGCATAAATAAATCAGTCAACTGGCAGCTAACAACCGACTGGATCGCTAGATATATTCAATGTATATTATTAGATAGATAGATAGATAGATAGATAGATGGAAAAATCATACAGAATATGTTTAAACTGAAGCAGCTTTCAGAGAGAGAGAAGGGTAGGTGAGGGAAGGAAGAAGGGCGGGGGTGGCGGTGAGGTGGGGGGAGAGGATAGGTGGAGCTTTTTACTGCTGTGTTCGTATCCATTTCTGGATAATGGAGTTTTTGCTTCTTGGTACAAGGACAAGTGTCGTTATTCTTTACGATTACTGATTCACGATACCCTTATAAATTACGGCACTGGGTGTAATACACTATAGCAAAATCTCATTCTGATACGAGTGTTCGTTACAGAGTTATTGCCAAAAAACGTGCTTGCAGTGTCTCCGAAACCCATAGTAGTTACCTCGTGCTATATGGATTATATGGGGTGGAATAGTATCTTCAAGAACCATTAATTTAATGCCATGATGTCAGATGGAAACAAGGTATATTAAACTTTAAACCTTCTTGTGAAGACTATCTTGACTGTTTTAAAACATATGTATTATTAATTTAGATAATAAAAACCCCAGTATCGTATGTAAGAAACCATTTGATTTAGAGAGATTGTTTGTGCTTAACTTCCCAAGTCGTGTTGTTCTGACCAAAATAGAAGTCAGAGAACTATTTTCTTCATAACTGGATTAGTTAGTACTTATATCGAGTTTTCATGCTAATACACTTGATACTTTTGTCTCTTTTATTTTTTTATGAATTTATTTTACTATCATTTTCACTCCGTAAAAGCTGTATTCAGGAAGTTCTGCTTTATTTGTCTGTGATACTTCAGATGAAAGTGGACCCTGCCATAGAATCACCAAAAGTAAAAGATGTAAAGATTTAGGGGAAGGGAAAAGGAAGTAATAAATGTATTTATAAGTAATCCCCAACCTTATGCATGACTGTGAAGTCTACTGTGTTTGCTGCTACTTGCCTTAAGGAAAGTTGGTAGACACTCCACCAATTTTCAAAGCATATGTGAAAAAGCAGACTTGAAATCTTCCCGTGGACTGACTTATCTTTTTGTATGGTCTGGACATATGACTTCTTCTTCTCTTTCCAAAGTAAGAAAACACATCTAATATACTAAAATCAACATTTGTAAGAAACATCATACATTGACCTTGAAAGTTTTTGAGAAAACTAACAGTCACAAGAGGGAGGGGCAGTCTTAGTAACTGTATTGATTACGGATGTGTTATACCACTGCAAACATGCATATTAACTTGGCTGTGATTATCTGCATACCAGGTTCATAATTAATAGGAGGATCAGTGGATCTAGGAATATCAAACATGACTTGGGGAAATCACCCTCCCCCAGCTCCCAAGGAAGTAAAGTATCACTTTCATTCCTTTTAATGTACCTCCGTTCATATTCTCTTTCTTACATCTTACTGTCCACCCTCTCCTAAAAATTGCTTCATAGTGCAACTGCTTTGGGGTTTTCCTCCTGTAATATCTTTCAAACCTTTTACCGTCAATTTTTGTTTCAGCGCTGAATGGCCTTAGTTGCCCCAGTGCTTGGCATAATGCCAAAAATCTTTAGAAATCAAAAGCAAGCTAAAGTATCTTGACTATGGATATTAAACTGCCCCTTTGACTATCGAAATCAGCAGGAAGAAAATCAGGATTCCCTTGGTTTAGCTTGGGAACTTAAGAGCTGGCGACTAGCTAAATCTGGTAACAGCAGCACCCAAAGATGTCTCATTGCTTACAGACCTTTTAGGATGTCAGTTTTATTGTAGTTTGGCCACCCAGTAGGTAAGCTTCTCCTTCATTATGGCAACCTGAAAACTAGAATACCCAGCATTTCTAAATGTGTGGGAAGACTTTGCCAAGTTTACTTTTGGGGTTTAATGACGTAAGGATGTATAAAAATCTACTCTATCCTGTTTAGAGGTGAAATACTATGCTTGAGCATTGATCCTTATCGAATCTAGAAATGTGGTCATATTTTGTCACAAATTTTAACTCGCCCTTCTCAAGGAAAACAATTGGAATCACTCCAAATTGTCAGTTTTTGCTTGTCAGTTAATGGAAAAACTTTTACCATGCTAAACAGACCAATTTCAACATGTGGTAAGTGCTGCCACATAATCACTCCCGTCTGAAATTCATGAACTGATTAAAAGTCTCTCTGAAGCAGATACATCGCATAAGGAATTTATGATTGTAACTTTTAGACCAACGTTGAAGCAACTCTGCCTCAATTTCGGTGAATCGAGTTGATTGTCCACATTTGGGTTAGTGCATCAATTATTCCACCTTAATGCTAATAACAATACGTATTAACCAACTAAGAGAGCAAAAACGAACTTCCTTTATACAGCCTGGAATGCCAGGCAGTCTTCGTTTGACATACCTCTTCCTGATAAATATCATCGTGAGCCACTTCTCAAATTTGATTTGTGTTGAAGGAACGTCGACAAAACATCTAAGAAAATTTAACAGTTGCGATAAAGAAGTTTAAGGTAGGGTGGGTCCCCACCCCCACCCTTCAAAATGAAATCTTATATTTTAGTAGCATTTTTCATGGCAAGCAGAAGTCTTGTGATATTACGAATGTTCCAAAAGGTGCTGATTTCTGCAGTTACCTCTAGTGCCCATTGTTGTATTGTTCTTAAAGCGTGATGATTATCAAACTTACTGCCTGATATTCAGTTTGCCAACAGGTATTTTGGGTGCCTTTCTTATCCAATTAGTTGCAGCAAAGAAAACCTCGAGTTCCAGATTACAGTTAATCAGGCTCATTGACTGGTTAACTGTTATATATATATATATATATATGTATATATATATATATATATATATATAGATATCTATATATATATATATATGATATATATATATATATATATATATATATATATATATATATATATATATATACATAACTTCAGGAAAGCCGAAGACACATGACGAGTTAAAAGGGTTTATTCGTAAAGAAACGTTTCGCACAAGGAACTTTGTGCATCATCAGTCTGTTAAAAATATAAGTACATTTTAAATTAATAAAAGCAAAATACAAATAAAAATTACAATCTAAAATTTTAAATTTAAAAGTTATAATTTAAAAATTAGCATAATTCAAAGTTAAAAGTGAAATAAGAACATTAAAACACGACTACTAAAACACCAACCATTCGCTAAATAAGGAGGAGAGAGAATGACTAGAAATGAGATTGAGGTCAGAAAGAAGACTATGCCAGGTATAGCGGAGACGATGAACTACCGCTATTCAATGAGGGAACAAGTCTTTTGATAAATAATGACTCGAGTGTTGTTAAATACTCAGAGTCCTTATTGTAACCTAAAATGGAGAAGTGCTGTTTCTTGACTTCGATCTTACATTTGATGGCATGATTTTTGATATTTGAATGCTCTGGTCTACTTAATCTCTGGCCAGTTCTAAAACTATACCCCATGTGGTTGCAATATCGCATTTGCAACAGCCTCTTGGTAGATCCAACGTAAATACCAGAACATCCTGGGCACGTAAATTTATACACAACATTAGACCTCATAAAAGGCTGCAGACGATCTTTAAAGCAGAACAGGGAGCCAATTTTACTCGGGTTATTTGATATTAATTTTAATTTTAAGCATGGGATTTCACCTTCAATGATTTGAGTAAGTTTCTTTGACAGTTTCAGGTGGAAATATAAGGAATCGAGGCATGACGTTCCAAAGAAACTCATGTATGCCTCGATTCCTTATATTTCCAACCTGAAACTGTCAAAGAAACTTACTCAAATCATTGAAGGTGAAATCCCATGCTTAAAATTAAAATTAATATCAAATAACCCGAGTAAAATTGGCTCCCTGTTCTGCTTTAAAGATCGTCTGCAGCCTTATATGAGGTCTAATGTTGTGTATAAATTTACGTGCCCAGGATGTCCTGGTATTTACGTTGGATCTACCAAGAGGCTGTTGCAAATGCGATATTGCAACCACATGGGGTATAGTTTTAGAACTGGCCAGAGATTAAGTAGACCAGAGCATTCAAATATCAAAAATCATGCCATCAAATGTAAGATCGAAGTCAAGAAACAGCACTTCTCCATTTTAGGTTACAATAAGGACTCTGAGTATTTAACAACACTCGAGTCATTATTTATCAAAAGACTAGTTCCCTCATTGAATAGCGGTAGTTCATCGTCTCCGCTATACCTGGCATAGTCTTCTTTCTGACCTCAATCTCATTTCTAGTCATTCTCTCTCCTCCTTTCTTAGCGAATGGTTGGTGTTTTAGTAGTCGTGTTTTAATGTTCTTATTTCACTTTTAACTTTGAATTATGCTAATTTTTAAATTATAATTTTTAAATTTAAAATTTTAGATTGTAATTTTTATTTGTATTTTGCTTTTATTAATTTAAAATGTACTTTTATTTTAACAGACTGATGATGCACAAAGCTCCTTGTGCGAAACGTTTCTTTACGAATAAACCCTTTTAACTCGTCATGTGTCTTCGGCTTTCCTGAAGTTATGAATGTATATGGAAGTTCCTGCATATCCTATATATATATATATATATATATATATATATATAATATATATATAGTATATATATATATATACACACACATTCGATATTTGTGTGAGCACGTGCACATATTTGTATGTTTATGTGTATACTCAAACACATACATATAGCCTATGTATATACATACATACTCACAAAGCCCACACTTTGTGACCGGCAATGGAGAGTTAAGATTGATGTCTTTTTTTGTTTGTTTTTCATGTTTAGTGAAATTAGACCTATCACTTATATGTATAGAATTCATTGCGACAGTGTTCTTGGTTGCTGGCCTTGAAAATAAAAAGGTAAGTTATGCAGAAGCGTCGGATAAATATAAGGCCAAACTCCGACAGATCAAGGCTGCATTTCTTACCTGATCTCGTACCGTGTTCCCAGGCCACGAATTACAGTGTGTAAAGGTTGCCTTCATCTTTATGCATTGGTCATTGAACTTGAAAATCCAATCATCAAATACTGCTGCCATAAAATTAAGTATTGTTTGTAAGGTTTCGTGAACTAATGCCTGTGTTGGTATTGGTACACAATTTCTCAAGTTTTCTTTTACAATGGCTACGGCCTCCCATGATGTCTATTTCCTTAATGAAATTCCTAAAGCAAGTCGTTTCCCTTACACCATTATCGTAAGGTGTCCGGTTCGGCAGTTTTCCAAAGGATGTAGTTCTGTAGAGAACTTCTTCCATCACTTTTCTGCTCACAATCATTAGAATTTGTCCCGAAGACTCCTTTTTCAGTGGCGGAGGTCTTTCAGTCCATGTATTACGAATGTCGTTAGAATGATCTTCCGACATTGGAGTGGATGTTGATGCTCCGGAGTTCGCAAGGCTGCTCCAAAGTCCGAGAAAGAGTTTATGTGTGAGAGGGTGTCCCACGAGTCTGAAAGGCTTCTTAAGTTCGAAAGGCAAGTCCTAAGTCTTATGGACTGTTCTTAACTCTGAAAAGCTGTAGCACTGCTTCAAAAGCATACCCCATTGTCTTATCTGTGGCGTTTCTTAACTGCCTATTATGAGTAATTCCACACCAGGCCTCAAATTCCCTGGACTGGCTTGAGGTAGGCTTAATCCAAACCTGCGAACCGACTCTCCTTGGTGTTTTCTCTTTTACGAGGTTTCCCCCAAAACAAACCAAACTTTTTGGTTGGTTGCACAATAACAACAACAACAACAATACTAATAATAATGACAATTAAAAGCCATAGTAGTGTTAAAATATATTATTGTACATTGCTAAAAATTACTAGGAAAGACTTTCGGATACCGCTCCGTATCCCTCTTCAGTCCTAGTAATTTTTAGCACTACAAAATTATATTTAACACTACTGTGGCTTTTAATTGTCAATATGATAGCCTCGTTACGGAGGTTCCTTAGTTCACTAATAATAATGATAATCATAATAAGACCCGGTTTTGCACTGGCCCAGTGTCAACGGTTGGGTTGGTTTTTTCCTCATTGGCTTATTGCATCCTGAATTCATGTCTAGAATACTCTTAGTCTCCCAAGTTATTTAACTAAAGTTTTCTTTAATGTATTAAGAAAAACCTAAGTAAGTATTAGAGTTACCCTTTTTGGAGTGAAAATATGTCTGATCCCAGTTGGCAGTATTTCAAGAGACGCCCTTTCAGATGTATGGCAAAAGTTATTCAAAGAATAAGAATGATTCAGAGAAAAGCGTGCTTCACGCTGTTCTTATAGATTTTTGGCACAGAGGATTCAAAGGGGTTCTCGCCATTGCATTCCTTTCAAATATTTTTTACGCCAAATATTTTGAGGTTGTCACCACGGCAGTGCTTTCGTTCACTTTGGTGGATAAGACTCAAAAGAAAGACTCACTGCATTGCACTGCTTGTATTAATTTTGGCAGAAAAGAAGATTCAAGGGAAATACTCATTATTGCATTGCTTTTGCAGGTATTTAGCACATCTTGAATTGCATTGCTTTTTAACATTTTGGCAGAAAATATTTAAAGAGTGCCTCACCACTGCATCGCTAATAAAGATTTCTTACGGAAAAGATTCAAAGATTCTCTTAACGCTATTTTGCCTTTGTAGATTGTTGGCAGAAAAATAACATTGCACTTGGGAATATTTGGCACAGAATTTTCAGCTAGGTATAAGAAAATTTTGTAAGTAGTATTGCTTTTATTCATTGCTGGCGTGAGCACTTTGAAAGTTCACAGCTGCTCATCAATAGCAGGCACAAAAGATTGTAATACAGTGGCTGCGACTGACATTGTAACTTGAACCGGTATAATGATTTAGTTCATACTGTGGTTTGGAACTCTTAGCTTTCAAATGAATACATTTTACTTTGGAGTTGACCTTTTTAATGGATTATATTAAGGGAATGTGCAGTTCAGATTTTAAAAGCGATTAATTTTACAAAGTTGAATGTATGACTGTTTTTACTGACTTCTTGGTCCATAGACTTTTAACCTTGCTCATAATGTGATGTTTCTCATTTTTATATGGAACTTGCATAAAGAGACATTGCTTGTTCGTGTTTTGTACAATTTTTGTGTTAAAAAGTAACGTAATTATAAGTTATTAGCAGTGGGCTACTGTATTCAGTGACATTATCTGATCGTTGAATAATGTCTGTAACTTGTGATACAACAAGCATTTTGTGTTAATCCTGCTGCTTGCATTCTGTCCTGTGTGTTTTCACTTTTACGCTCACTCGCTTTTATGTATGAAATCTCTCTCTCTCTCTTGTAATGTTTCCACTTTCACTTAACATAATTTTCAAAATGTTGACAATGCAATTGCAAATTATGCACATAAAAACAACTTGTACTTGCCGAAATGCTCTTTCCTTCAGCTCACGGTTTCCCTCGATGTGAAGGCTCACTCATTCATTGATTCGGAAATATATAAACAAAAAGTAACACGATTCATAGATTTATGACGTTGGCCCTTCACGCAGAGGGAACCACCGTGGGTTGTCGGGAGAGGATGATGATGTCTTCACCTGCTCTCGCACTGTGTTTATTTCATAAGTATCTCAACCAACAGCGATCGTGACTGACCGTGGCCTCTCTACAGGGTCCACCATTAACAAGTACGCCATTATCGGCTCTGGCACCGGCTTCCTCGGTCTGGGCTTCCTTCTCCTCATCATCCTGTGTGCCTGCCAAAAGAACACGCACAGGCGACGAAGACATCCGCCCCATGTCATTCAAGTAAGCCCCGACTCGCTTTTCTCTGTTTTTTTATTAAGTCTTCCACTTCACCATTTTAGAAACGTGTCACTGCCGAGGTTCTCTTCAAGTTGACTTTTTTCTGTATTCGAAATGACGCATTTCCAAGGAAGAACCTTCAGTTTTCTCTTACATTGATTTCTCTAAGCTGAAACGTCCCTTTTGCCAAACTCCTTCATATCACTACTGTTCATTTGCAGTTGATGACTGTAAGAGTTTTCGTACCCAAATGCATTAATTATTTTAAGATAGAGGTTTCAGTGTTAAGTACTTTTAAATAATGATTTCTGTAATCATTTCCTTGCTTGCTATTTTGCTTCAAAATTATTCATATTCGATTTAAAGCAATTTTTATCCATGATACACGAAAATACAACGTGAGACATTAGGGATCTCCATGTGTTTTTCCTTTCTCCGAAATTTGTTTTTAAAATACAGTATTGTAGAAACTTTCATGACTAGATTAACATTTTAATCAAGAGCAGTGAACAGACCAGTGGAATTTAGTTTGGCCTCAAATCCCAGTTTTGATTCAAAATCGGCTGACTAAAACGGTATGCAGTGATGATTGAAAGTTTTGGAGGCGGGGTAACCATTATCAACACTCGTGTCCCCCATTTCTTTTTATTTGAAAATGACTCCTATTGGAGATTGTGATCAACTTCTCATAATGAGAAAGTTCTCAGAGAAGACACACACCCATATTGCGTGTACAGGCCCTTGATATACTCCAAAAACATTTGTTTATATAAATATCTAGAAAAATTGTTAGATCCTTTATAGTAGGTGGATCAGTTGTAGAAATGAGGTGGTAATTTGTCCTTCTATTACTAATAACGGTGAAGTGTGTGCATAATCACAAGATGAGTGCAAAGCTATACATCTTTTGTCCGGTTAGGTACTATCATAATAACGGGAAGCATTACCAGTCATATGTCATAGAATGGGTAGACAGGTTAATTCCATTTATGATACAGTAACTCATTAAGATATCCCAGTAACATTATTCCAGCAGTGACACTTTCTCTTTTGGATGTTATAGCAGTATTTTATGAAACCATACAAAAATTTACGAACTGGAAGAAGTTCAATCAAAATTTCTTACTGGTCTACTCGTGTATTGTTAGTTTTGGAGCGTTATTTTGGACAAAAACTTCTATAATGCTTTTTTTTTACGAATCAGGAAGTTAATCCTACTAAGATGTATGGGATTTTTGTAAGGAGGTAATGTATTTATAAGTTTGTATGTTTTATATGGGTTATATTTTAGCTGTGCAGACACAGGTGGTTGAATACCTATATATATATATATATATATATATATATATATATATATATATATATATATATATATATATATAATATATATACACCCACACACACATATATATATATTGTGGGTGTATATGTGTATATAAATGTTCTATAATTTTATATGTATTTTATAACACCCTTCTTTGTTTCATTTACGACCGCTGTTTTACTAAACCTTCGACATGCAACCTCGAATGTTGTTTAAGAGTCAAAAGTATCATCATTCAGAGCCTTTGGAGGCAACATATTTGAATGAAGAAATACTTAAATACTAAGGTATAAGAAGTATGGTACTGACTTAAGAGACCCTAGCGACTTTAAGATGAAGACGGTCCTTGGAATCATGGAAGCCGCCGTATCTCCGGTTGCCGACCATTCATCATGAGTGGGACAATTGCTGAATTTAAAACGTAACTCATGAATCCACTTGGTTTTAACCACAAGATAGCAGCTGTCGTACTGCAAAATTTTATATGCAATAGATGACTGGGTGGCTTGGTGTTTGCCTACTCAAAAAAAATAACCCACAGCGGGAGTGCCGCCAGTGTACCTCGAGTAGTTTTATTTGATCTTGATTTATATACATTTTTAGCCATACATGCCAAGCAATGGGGCAACTAAGGCCATTCAGCGCTGATACGGAAATTCACAGTGAAAAGGTTTGAATGGCGTAACAGGAGGAAAACCTCACAGTTGTACTATGATTTAATTGTTTGGAGAGAGTGGACAGTAAGATGGAAATAAGAGAATACGTAGTGCACTGGAGGCATTATATAAGGTTCTTTGCAGTGTCCCTTCGGCTCTTAGCCGCAACCCCTTGCATTCCTTTTACTGTACCTCCCCCATTCATATTCTCTTTCTTCCATCTTGCTATCAACCCTCTCCTACCACTTGTTTCATAATGTAACTGCGAGGTTTTCTTCCTGTTACAACTTTAAAACCTTTCTACTCCCAATTTCCCTTTCGGCGCTGAATGATCTTATAGGTCCCAGCGCTTGGCCTTTGACCTTAATTGTATATCCCATCCATCCCTACCCTAAATCGATAGGCTTTTAGCTTGGAAGTCGCCGTTTCTCTTCTTAAAACTGGAAGTTCGATGGTATAACGGCTCCCTGTGTGTTACACGGAAATTATGGCTGGTTGAGTCTGGTTAGTCTGGCACGCAACAGAAATAGTGCTTTGCTTTGTTAGAAAATCAATAGGGCTCTCATAAATCGCCACAAAATATAAAGTAAATTAGGACATCGGTTTCCCAATTATTATGCAGGTATCGCATTGGAACTGAGGTTCGGAGTGGATTTTAATGCTCGATTCACAGCATTAGACATTTTAAGACTGGACTCAAAATGTTAGGTTCCCCTTTAGGACTCTTAACATTCTCATTCTCAATATAGAAAGTTGGAATCCTTTTGGATTAATATAATCAGATTCGTGTTTTGAAACTACATTTAGAGCATTATATCCTTTCAAACTTGTTACTAAATTCACATATCAGTAACATTAAAGAGGTTGCTTTTAGATTAAAAGATTTGACTACTTTCCAGACTCGCAACCATGTTAAAATAATATAATTGCAGCACCTTTAATGATTTAACGAGACCACGAAGTCACATTTCCTTAGGCCCGATGGTCAAAACTAAGGTGGAGAGTGAGGTAATAAGACCCAGGGCAATGAATAAAGAGTAAAGGGCAGATGGCATTGCACCAGCAGCGAGGGGACGTTACAAATAATGCTGTAAGGCACAGAACTACTCTTGAAGGAGTAGTTGTGGCCTCCAGCGGCTGGGAAATAGTCTGAGATGGTTTGGACATGTGATGAGAAGGATAAGGGAAAAGTTCGTTAGTAAAGCAGTAGGTATGGAAGTACCTGGGAATTATGCAAAAGGGAAACGTAGACGAAAACTTATGAGCTGATAGGCGTTCAGGAAGAAATGACGTAGGTGGAGGGGGTTAGAGAGAACTCAGTTTACGTCAAAACCTATGACGGCATTCGGGCAGCAATTATCAAAAATCCGGCTGCGATTCATCGTTTCCAAAAGTATGAACTCTGTTTTCAAGATATTTCAAGATATTTTGCTAAAACGAACGTCCAAAAATAGTTATGTATGGAGGTTTGGTGATGTATAAAAGGCATGGGTTTAAAAAGGAAGATCTTGAACCTGATACATGATAGTAAGGGATATAGAGAATCTTGACCACTCTAGAAATTTACTTTTTTAATGAAAAAACTGATAAATAGGGGGAAATAGAAGCACCCTTGAAAGAGACTAATTGCCACTTAAGAGTTAAGTTATATGATCCCACTTTTAAGCGGAGGAGTTATATTTATTTGTGTTATTTGTCGTCTACAATATGTTGATTTTGGGGCTGTCGTAGGAAACTTCGTTTTATGAGTGAAAATATTTGACTCTCGGCGTAGTGGTATTATTCAGCTAAAATTATAATATATGTAATGCGATATTTTATATAGTAGTTAAGCAGCGAAAAAATGATGGTAGTATAATATATTGATAATAAGGTCGAGAAGGAGTGCATCTTATAAAATGCTTCAGAAACTTTCTGAAGGGTCGATAAGAACGCCTAAATTATCTCAGTATGTTTCTAGATATTTTTCTCTTTTGTCTGAAAAACAACTAGGATTACTGTGTGTAAGATTACTGTGCTTTTTGAAGGAACAAACAGGATTCATATTTTTAAGCTTCTCTCTCTTTTTTTTTTTTTCACTCCGAGACAAAGTTCACTCCCAGCGTCGGCCTGAATGAAGTGATAGCCGCTATCTTTGCTGTATCTTGTTAGGCTCTCCAGACTCGTATATCTTTTGGATTGCGTTATCTCGTTAGCTGATTTAATTTGACATGCCATATGTTTTACAGTGTTATGAAGTACGCATGACAGAAATTTAACCCGTACGTCGTTGCTTCTTCAGAAACCTTTGTAGCTTTTGTAATGCCAAGGAACTTAGAGTTCACTAGAGAGTCCTCTCCTGTGTTTCACTCTCCAAATGTTGCCTTGCACAGTTGGTATTCAGGAAATAAGTCTACAGTTAAGATATCATTTGTTGAATCCAGTGGAATATTCACCTATACAAGAAGCGTACTATTTTATGGATCTGTCCGATGAAATGGTAAAATAACACTCTCTCTTCCTCCCATAAAGGTGTCCGCAGCCATTTACAGTTGCTCCTTTGCCCCGAGATACATAATTAGTATACCCCAAACCATTGGCCCACATTTTCCGGCAACTTTGCCCAGGTTTTTACCGCTTACTTCTCAGTAAATAGATTGACTTGCCATTGGCATTTCCCTCCCCTAAGGTGTTATCTGCCTTGGAACACGGCGCATTGGAAACCAACGCCGCTGTCCAGATAAAACTCTCCATTACCTTTTGCCCCTGTTGACCTAAAATGTGCATTACGTGACTAGTGGATAGTCGATTGTGGCAGGTCGCAGCTGGGTTGCAAAAGTGCATTGGCTAACCACTTCGCCCAAAAAAAACTTTGAGAATTGGAAGATTAACAACCTCTGTAGTAGCCTTTCTAGGTAAATAAAAATGCAATTACAACCTGGACACCTGATCAAACATGTAATGGAAGATTAGAGCTAGCAGTTGCCTTCACTGTATTGAGAATGATCTCTTCGGGCTTTTAATACCTATTTTATCTAGTACTGAACGGTTATCTTTATTTGATATGAGAAATTTCAGTCTCTCTCTCTCTCTCCAACAATCAGTAAATGATAACCTACGAAATTAGAGTGAGTTCATTTGCATTGTCATCCGTGAAGAAGCTTACAGATATGATGAGAAATATAGTAGTATTGAATAATCGGTATTCATTGCGAACTAGTAATAATACCGAAGACCTGAGTAACTTATATGAATCACACACACACACTTGCGCGAATAAGTGTACGTAAGTATTGCAGAGGAGGGGGTAAATCTTAGTTGCTGATCTGAGCATTCCAAATCTAATAAGGCTACTTCTAGAAGGCGTTTAATGGAACTTTGTTGTTGAGGTTTTTCCCTTTTAAGCTTCTGTCTTGTTTGTTTGACTTGGTTACTGTTTCAACCTCTAATCTGGAACTTGTTTACGTGTTTTTTTTATTATGATCGTAATTAAGCGTTTTATTTTCTTTTGTCCTGTAAATCGCACGGATGCTCAATATTAAGCATAGAATATGTGCTCACTCACGTATGCATGCAGGCATATCCTGTAACAAAATTTGATCATTTTTAGTCATAAAATTGTCCATTTTATTGCAAATGTTGAGGGACCGTACTATAAATAACAAAAAACTGTTTGTTTTTCATTTGACTTATGAAATACAACATGACTTTGTGACCTTTTCAGAATCCGCTGTAACAGACCTTACAACGACCAATTATGCAAAATAAAATCTGACTTGATAAATTTATGACAACAGCATAAAGGGAGAAGTTGAATTGAGCCTCACAGCGACAGAATAAACATTACATCGTTAACTGATGCAGCAGTTCCACTAAAACTAGATAGAACTTGCATCAGGTTATTCGCATTTCAGGGTAGCTTTTTTTCGATTAAATGTCCTTGCTTTTTGCTGTCGTGTGGTAAGTAGTCTGATTTGTTAAGTGATAGGTAGTCGATGTAAATAATGTTACTGAAACAACTTTAGCTTTAATGTATGGTAGTTCTTAATGATACACATCAGTGAAATATATTAGATGTTTGGATGTCGTTATGGCTATTAGATACTATACTTTCTTTAAACGAGACGTCTAAGAAATGATGGATTGAGTTGTCAGAGGGACAGTCTGAAGTACGTTGCCCTTGAAGGTCCTTCGGTAGATGTCAACTCATCTAATCTAGAAATCACAAGGGCACATTTTCATTGCCATAACGACCACTTCATCGATTTCCGCGCCATATACCCTGCCGGCCACTCAACACCTGGTCATGCAAGACAGCAAAATCTACCCTTAATAAGTCAGAATCGAGCACGAACAAGGTACGCCTGAGTAAGTTCGCGAGCAATATTGATAATAAAAGAGACTCATTCTGCTTAGAAATATAAATATTTTTAAGAATATAATAGTTTTAGAAAGTGAAACGAATACATTTGAGCGGTTTCGTTACAGCCGAAGTAATGTAGTTATTTATACAGTGGAATATTTCCTTAACGTGACTGAATGTGTATATGTGCGCAATTGATAATTAGGATATAGGATGATTGATTGAGTATCGAATTTAGGTTTAAGGCCAAGCGCTGGGACCTATGAGGTCATTCACCGCGGGACCGAAAATTGGCAGTAAAAGGTTTGAAAGATGAACAGGAGGAAAACGTTGCAGTTGCACTAAGAAACAGTTGTTAGGAGGGCGTGGAAAGTAGGATGGAAGAAAGACTAAGAATGGAGGTACAGGGAGGTAGAATGAAGAATAAATTTTCCAAGTTTTGCAGAAATGCGTCGACTTCTCGTTAATATTTGTATTAATTTAAAAATAGTAGTATTTACTATAGCGCAGATAAACCATACCAGTGTATCCCATCTCAAGATTCTGGTTCGGTTCTTGGGCGATTGTAAGTCTCTGGGAATTTACAAGCTCGTTTCTCTTCAGTTCTCAAGCTATTGTGCAGTAACAACAGCTTGCGTAAAATTTTAGGGACATGGGAACATTGAAATAGAATTAGTTTTATGAAGTCAGACATTTTATTCATAGGACATCGTGTCTAGAAGCTCAGAAAGTAGTCACTGGTTATAAATCAAACCGGCTATTGTTTCCTCAAGCTAGCCAGAGCTGTGCATCTCTCTCTCTCTCTGCGTGCATAATAAACTTCTTTGTACCTCGAGTTGCAAAAAATGGGGCATGAATTTCCAACAAGTATATTTACGACATTCTATTAGCCAAGTTTTCATGAATGCGAAAGGAAGCGTCTGTCACCATTAGCCATTAATCACTTTACTCCTGCAGGACGTTCGTTTTCAAATGATATAAATACAGCCATGCAAGGAATGTGGGATAACGGAATATTCCGTTGGTTGTCAGTCCTTAAGACATGAGAGGCGGAAGATGAATGGACCTTTCTGCGCCGCCGTTGGAATAATGAAAGAGTAGTCTGAACCATTCAGGTCTTCAGGCACAAGCGTTGCATTTCGTTTTATAGTGAAATTATTGCAGGAAGCCAAAACGTCGGTTCTTTACAGCTATTCCCATTTTACAGTAATTGTATAATTTTATTTTCCTGCTATCCACAAAATCACTCCATTATATGAAAGCGCTGTACTTGCTACGTGATATCTCTTGACAGTGAAATGTAGTTGAGAATTATGTTTACTCTTTGTGCAGCTGTTTTAGATTTTAAGATAAATGAAAACTTTATCTTTGTTTTGCACGAAAACACCATCACCATAAATTACACCTTATAATAAAAGATTTTCCAGGAAGGGACCACTTATTTCCATTGGGGTGAATTTGGGTCTTATGAGTTTTTTTCCAGTTTTCCATGCGCGAGATAAATCTTGTCGACTCTCGTCCGACTTGTTAGTGTGGTATTTTTATTTTTTCCTAAACTTTTGTTGTTGTTCTGTATGAAGCTTTAATCTATTTCATGATTTCATATCAGCATTATTGTTGTGTGTGGTAGCCTGTGCTACCGTTTTATCTGGATTTATTTTTGCCATTTGCAGTTATCTTAACACACACACACCTACCTGTGAAAAGGTAAAACTGCCCGTTTCGTAAGGCTGTTTTTAAGATAACATTTTTTCTACGTTTTCTTAGATTTCTGTCCTGCTGTTTTGTTTTTCTCTCTCTGATTTCTTTCTGTTGATTGGCATAACGAGGCCGTGCACTTGCAACAACTCGTATTCAAATTCTCACGTTTTCCTCAAGTAAAATTGAGAAAACGGGAGACCTCATACTTTTTTGTTGCCAATGTAATAAAAATGTAAACCGGATGAACATGAATCTTTCAGTGGTTTAATGTTAAGAAACATTCGAGGAAAGCTCGGACGTCGTCTTTCTGAGTCACTGTTTGGATACATTTGCTTATCTAGTCGACTGCGTGTCAACAAGACCTCGCGAAAAGAAGTGTCGGCACGAAGTAAGGTTCAAACTCTATGCCATATCTTAATTGGTTACTTTCTACACTACTTTTTCGGCTCCACTACATTTCATGTCTTTGAGCTTTCTATATATTCATATACACAACAAACCTGCTGCCTTTCATAAACCCATACTGCTGTTCCCTTATTAAGTCTTCTCTTCCCTGGCTTTCAGTCAAAATCATTTTCATTTCCAAGGTATTTTAAGTTGTCATACCACAATATTTCTTCAGTATCTTTCATCACATTTCCTCGTGTAAAATAAGTTTTTCTCTCATACATTCTCTTGAAACCTTTCCCTCATCT
Source organism: Macrobrachium nipponense (assembly GCF_015104395.2). Classification (NCBI taxonomy): domain Eukaryota; kingdom Metazoa; phylum Arthropoda; class Malacostraca; order Decapoda; family Palaemonidae; genus Macrobrachium; species Macrobrachium nipponense. The sequence continues at coordinate 50,546,313 of NC_087211.1, read as the reverse complement.
AAACACACCTTACACATTCTTGTTCATTAACTAGACAGCACTAACACAACCCTACTTGTAATCTTATCAATTCCTTGCCCACTTTCCATTCTTCTACTTTTCATTTACCTTTACGTGCTCCACTATCACTTATAAAAACATTCTCTTGTTTATGTCGACCCTTTTCATTTGTTATGTACCCATTCTATACCCTACATTGAACCATCTTTAAAAAATACTAGGTTCGTTGACACTAGCCTCTCTCTTATCGTTTTAGATAAATTTGCGGTTTTATCTTTCAAGATTAATTAGCTCAAACTTTTTTTAATCTGCATTTACCTACCTCCAGTACCTTCATTTTAATGGTTCAGTACAACTTCTTTGATGGGTTCACATTCACTCCTAATTTTAAGTAGCCCTCTTGATTTCTTATCTCATTTTCCCGTTGGATGGATGGATTATCGAATTTAGGGCATAGCCCAAGCGCTGGGACCTATAAGATCATTCAGCGCTGAAATGAAAGTATGGCTAGATGGAAAAATGAAAAATGAAATGAAAATGATAAACTGATGACAATCCTGCACTTGAACAGGACTGTACATCAGCAAAGGCCATTTTACTCTCCCCCCAGAATTCCGATCATCCAAAGTTATGAAAGATCGTTTTGGCCAGGGGGCCAAATTTTCCCGTTGGTTTCATGTATTTGTACTCGTGTTCAGTATAACGACTCTTCTAGACCTTACAACTGTGTTTCTAGTAATTGCCAATTTTTTTTTTTTTTGTACCATACAAGACTTTATTTGACTGTCCCCCAATGCTCTTGTATTGATCCTCACCACGCACTTCTACCTGTAAACACTCCCTGCCGCTTCATTTACCTCATTTCTGGAACATTTTAGAACCCCTCCACGCCTTCACTTGTTTATTTTAAATTACAGTATATTTTTCAATCACTTCTTTATATTTTCCTTTTACTTCTTGTCGAATTTGTTATTGACATACATATATTGTAATGATGTATATATACATTCACACACATATGTGTATGTATGTATTTATACCAGTGTGTGGTTTATGTATGTATGTATGTATATTGTGTGTACAAATGAAAAATTAAATCACGGCTGCAATTGGCAACATGTTTTCATACGATAATCTTTATATAACATCAAACTAATAATAAGTAATCTTCAAGTGCCTGATAGGACGGATGCCCTTTTATCTGTTGATAGTAAATTCTTGGATCAATTATATTAACTGATAACGCCCTTATATTGGCTATTTCAGACGTGGATAGCTCCTATGAGGTTGTCTTGGAGATTATCGTTATTGTTATTGTCATTAAATAGCTTAATCAAAGCATGGAGTTAGTATTCTTGATAACATTTAGGACAGTTCAAGAGGATTTGGAAAGGATCAGGGTAATTAGATTCTGGAGGTATTGGAAAATTAGAAAGTCAGGGTAAATATCCACACTTACATATACCTCTGATAGTGAATGATTGGAAATGCTAATATTTTATGCTTAAACATGAAAAACAATAAGAAACAAATGTATTGTTTACATTATTAATTTGAGTAGATAACGACAAAATGCGTTATTTGTCGTCTTGTCTCTTGACAGTTGCTGTTCTCATTTCCCCTTCGATTCTAATTTTTGGGCAACCCTGTTTTCAGAAATGAAAATTAAATCGATTATGTAGCAGCCACGGCTGTCATTACAAAGCCGGCGATAAGATGGGAAGCGAGATTTTGGTGCGCTTATCTTCAGTGTTGTATAGTCATGGTGCTTTTAATTACAAGGCGTTCACTTTTATGTCTCGAAATTCCAAGTTCAGGCCAGCTACTGTGAAAAAGAGTTTCGTCTGGAGATACTATGAAGGATTACGTTATCCTCTTGTGAGGAATCCCTTGAATAATAATTGGAATCTTTTCACTTCTATGCTCCTTCCATCATTCTCACTTTGCAGTAACTTTCATCTCTTGAGATATCTGAGCTGTGCGCGATCTTTTTAGTTAGTTATTTCCATTTGAAGAAGCAGAATAATATACAGAGTGGCTAAGGCTAATTTAAACCTTTGCAACACCAGAATGTAAAATCATTAACGTCTAGTGAACCAGAGAATTTTCCATAAAGAGACAGTACTTTGACCTGAAGTAGCAGTGCCTCAAAGTCGTTGTTTATGGAGAATGTTAACTTATGGTACGAATGCAAAGCTTGATTTTCTTCACCGAAATTTAACATTCAAGGTTTAGGTGACCTCGGCATCGACCAGTTTTCAAGATTCCTAAAGATGTGAAGGGAAGCATGAAGCCTTTTGTATGTTCCTTGCCTTTTCTGTATTACTCGTCTAGGGCTGTGTCAGTGTACTATTTTCCGTCTTGACAACTGAAATAGAGCTGAGCTACATGCCGTGTAAATTGATTCTGTCGTTGCATTTACCACACATTTACCGCTTTAAGAATACGCTTGAAATTTTAGGCTTAGGAGGATGGCTAATAAATCGTTCGCAATGGCTTGTAGGTAACCCCAATATCGTAAAACCTTGGTCGTTTTCCAGTTTTCCATAGCAAATAAGAACAGGAGAATTGTCTTAACTGAGAAACAGTAGAATTGAAATGAAGCTTAATTAATTGAATTGCTTAATTATTCATTGTTTAGTCAGTCGTATATTATGTCATGCAACCGTTCGATAATTTAGCGATGCCAATGTAACCTAAACCGGGTGCTGAGCAGCTGGTTACAATGAACTTGAGTTGAATTGAATATATAATTTAGACCAAATGCCAGGCACCGTGACCTATGAGGTCATTCAGCGCTGAAACGGAAACTGAGAGTAAAAGGTTTGAAAGGTGTAACAGAAGGGAAACCTTGCAGTTGCACTATGAATCAGTTAGGTGTGTGGGGAAAGTAAAATGGAAGAAAGAGAATATGAAAGGTGGTAGAGTAAAAGGAATCAAGGGGGTTGCAGTTAAGGACCGAAGAACCTCAAGTAATACCTACAGTGCACCGCATGAGTTGCACTGACAGTACTACCCCTCTACAGGGACTTGATAGGTACTGGGTGCAGCATTGGTCAGTGAAGATATTTACCTTCATCTCCGCTAAAACAAACTATAGCAACACTTTGCTTTTCATGCCAGTATCAGTAGTATATATAAAGCAAGCTTCCACGGAGTTACACCACAAGTAGGCTTAATCAGCAGCCAATCTGCCAGCTAGGTCATTCCCTTCCTCAAAGGAATGCTGCCAGACTCTAAACAGTTTTCTCGTAGCAAATTCAGCAGGGTTATTTCAGGTCATTACTTAGGTGGGTAATCGCCAGACAGCTGGACTTAGCTGATCATCTGTACGTACTGGCCTAGGCATAAGATAAGTGACCTTACCACTGAACTCGGGGCTTAAAACCTTGCCACGGACCTTATGAATTTAATGGGCACCAACGAAGTCGCTGAGCCTGTTACATAGAGGTCTTATGTGACGTTAAATTAGAATTTGATAAGCTGTTCAAAGAATGTACCCTCTATATTTGGCCGCTGTACGCCTTGAATCAAGAACTTAAAAACAGGTGTAAGAACATTGTATATAATGTAACTTGCTGGAGGAATAAAAGAGACTAAGTACATTCGTCTCTCGAATATAGATTCAGTGTATTTCGACGTTGACTAATTAAAGCTAAAACATTTGTGTTTGGCTGAATTAAGGGCCAAAAGCTTAGTGTCAATTATTATCCTTTATGAACAAGGCCTTATGTAACCATCTCAATGCTACTTTTGATTAACGCTCTGGAAATAAAATTTTAATATACCGAGAGAAATCAGTTTAAATTTCATGGTCAAATCGCGCGTTATGGTGCGTCAATAAAAGCTCCGTTTTCCTTCTGATTCGTACTTGCTTATGAATGTGATTGCTTGTCTCGTGTGATAGTATATTCTTCTCTGTCTCTTCCGATAAAGTGGTCTTTCCTTTCTTTCTCTCTACTTCACGGTCATAAAAACAAGACTTCCCAGCATTTGCGTGTACTTCATGCCCTAGAACGGAGTAGGCAAATCAGCATTTGCGTGTACTTCATGCACTAGAACGGAGTAGGCAAGTTAATAGGTGTACACACACACATTATATATATATATATATATATATATATATATATATATATATATATATATATATATAATATATATATATATATATATATATATATATATATAAATATATATATATATATATATATATATATATATATATATATATAATATATATATATATATATATATATATATATATATATATAATATCAAACTCGTTTACTCTTTCCCAAGCCCGGAGAGTGAGAGTATGTGTGAACAGATAACGAGCAATTACAGTTGCTCCATGTATAAGCTTGTGTAATGCTTGAAACTGACTAAGTATTCATGTTGAAGAATGAAAAATATGAAAAAACTACTCTTTTAAAAGACAGAATTTAACAGTATTGTAAGAGCTTTGAATTAGTCCCGTTATGTATGTCAGGGCATACGTTTTAATTTCGAAAATTTCTGTATTTGAAATTTATAAGTACTGATAACGTTATAACAAATTGCTTTATTCGTTTTGATGACAGATTGATGGATTGACTGTCAAGTAGGTAATATTTATGAGTTTTATCATTCCATATATTCTGTGTGACCGGGTGGGTTCCGCGGGATAACTGTAGCAAAACCACTTAGGCTTTCTCTAAGTCAACAACTTACGGCTTTCATCACTGCATCTCTCGTGGTGCATGGTAGGTGTTACTAAAGGGTGTTTGTAGCGTTCCTTTTTCCCGTAGCTGCATTTAACTTTCATCGTTTGACTGCGAATCATTAAATCTTAAATTTGTGTGAGCCTTTTCTCACTTGGAGGGGTTGGTGCCAGAAGGTTATCGCCTTCGGTATTTCAGCTTGGGATGATGATGTAGCCCATGCTAGGTGGTGTTCTGAGCGCTTTGGACGGACACAACAAACATGAGTTGAGCTCTGCACCACTCAGCCCTGACGACCGTTTACGACTGCTTGCATCTTCCATAATCAATATCCATTTAATTACAAAGGCATTTGTCGGTGCAACAGCAGTTAGAAACGAACCTGTGTACCAATTTGAGAGATGCTTTCCTAACGTTTGTGACTGATAATTCCAATACATGCAGATTAGTTCATACAAATTTTGTGGGTGTTTTAGACGTGATTAAGCAGAGCTGTAAATGCCAGGAAAGGTTGTGTTTGTGGTTCCTCGCAGGTGCGTGTAATGCAATATATTTGCTGTTATATGGGGAAAAACACACACTAAAAGCAAGGGGCTGTCGCTACTGTCACGCATTTCTTCTTGGTCTCGATCTCTTGGCAGTGTCTTTTCAAGGACCTCAGAGAGAAGGCATTTTCAACCCCTTCCATCCACTTTGCGTGGGGCCCTTTTGAGTACAAGTTCTTTTATGGGGTTGGGGGTGGCGGTAGGTGAGGACTATTTGCGGTAAAAATTCCATGGGACGTTTTACTTTCTTGCGTCAAATTTAGATGGTTTTGTTTTGAATGATTTTTTTTTTTAAACCAGTGATGATTAATAAAGAAAAATGTCCATCGCTCTCCAAACTAGATGGATGTTGACAATGCCTTACTTGTAAAAATTGAAAAAAAAAATGTGTCCTTGTGAAAACTAAACATGTAGATATTATAGATTAAAGTTCAGTTAGTTGCTGAAGCACTACTTGTTA
>NC_087211.1:50509516-50535108 GCF_015104395.2 Macrobrachium nipponense | reverse complement strand
ACCCAACAACAATAATAAAGAGCCCGAGAGCAATCGTGCCCTCGGCACCGAATGCAAGGGCATAAGGATCAATTCCCTGACTGAGGAACTTGAACCAAAATAAATATTGATGCAATCAATAATAAAAGGAATAAAATGAAAAAGAATCTTGCATTACGATTCACTTCATAATGAATAAGTGCTCGGATCGAGTGCATTTGCGCCCTCGGTACCGAGCGCAAGGGTAAAAGGATCCATTCCTGATTATGAAACGGAAACCTTGATCCATGATGAATTGATGCAATCAAAATATATATGAAAATGAAAAAGAATACTGCGCTTGCGATTTCACTTCATACAAAATAAAAAGGGGAAGGATCAATTCCTGGGTAAGAGCGGAAACATTGATCCAAGTAAATAATGCAATCCCAATAAAATATGAAAATGAAAAAGAATACTGCACTTGCAATTTCACTTTCATTCAAATAAAAAGGGGAAAGGATCATTTCGGGTAAGAGCGGGAACTGATCCAAATGAGTATTGATACAATGAAAACTAAATATATATGAAAAATGAAAAAGAATACTGTACTTGCGATTCCACTTCCATACAGAATAAGTTTTCGTGCCGAGCGCATTCGCTCGGCAACGAGCACACAGGTCAAAAAAATATAAATGAAAAGGGTACTTACTTACGATTTTCATCTACACATTCCCAACCAAAATATAAGGCTCGGAGCGAGCGCTCTCCCGCCCTCGGCACCGAGCATACACAATACGAGGATCGTTTCTGGGAAATATGAATTCCCGCACTTACGCCCTTCAGTCCCGGCACTCGGGTAATCGAGCGTGGTGAAACCAAGATCCTTTAATTCACAATTGAATTCAATGGAAATAAAGATGAAATGATTGTACTTACAATTCAGTTTCACTAGATAAATAGAAAAAGAAAAACACAACCACGCGAAAGCAACGACGATGAAGCGGGCAGAGAGCGATGATACACACGTATACACGCCAGCAGGCCGAAAGCAAAAGTGATTGTTTACCTCCCAGTCGCGCGCGCGCCTGTCGGACAAGCAGTTAACTACCGAACCCCTTGTTCGAAAGCTTACGACCTATCCAGCTGCCGCTAGTAACCTTCCTATTGTAAAAGGACCGAAGGTTTGTATGCCGTGTTGGAACAAAGTAAAAAAAATGTTAATGTTTTCTGCCATTTGTTAATGTGCTTCGTAAAGTTTAGTGCTAATGTTTTCTGCCATTTTTTAATGTGTTTTGTAAAGTTAAGTGTTCATGTTTTCTGCCATTTGTCCTCCTCCTCTGATGCCACGTTTGGACATCGCCTCACTCGAAAGGTAAGGTTCCACATTTTACTACATATGTATGTACAGTATTTCTTGTACCCTGTACACTAATACACTTTATTTACAGGTACTACAATGAAGGTTATGTTAGGTATTGAATGGTCCAAATTGTTGAAGTTCATTGTTTATTGGTCAATTTAGCTTTATTATAAAATTTACTGTGGTGTTTTTGTAGGGCTTGGAACGAATTAGGCAATTTACATGTAAAGCGTAGTTCGAGATACGAAAAAATCAGGTTACGAAGGCCGCTTCGGAACGGATTAATTTCGTATCCTGAGGCACTACTGTAATGGTTAAGTAGGGACTTGAGTACACCATGCAGAATTTTATTATAGTAATGTAATAGTAAAATGATATTGTTAAACTACAATAAAGTTTTGTACATACTTACCTGGCAGATATATACTTAGCTATAGTCTCCGACGTTCCCGACAGAATTTCAAATCTCGCGGCACACGCGACAAGTAGGTCAGGTGGTCTACCTTACCGCGTGGGTGGCGGATGTACGAACCACTCCCTGAAGCTTGTCAGATTTTTCTCTTCCACCTGTCTCCTGAGGGAGTGGGTGGGGCCATTAATCGTATATATCTGCCAGGTAAGTATGTACAAAACTTTATTGTAGTTTAACAATATCATTTTTGTACATGAACTTCCCTGACAGATATATACTTAGCTGATTGGCACCCTTGGTGGAGGGTAAGAGACAGCTCAATAATACAGGTAAGACGGGAAACAACTAATGTTGTAGGATATAAAAACCTTGGTTCTCACCTTTTCAGGATGAAGACTTCATAGATACTATCTCTGAGTCTGCATTGCCTGGAGAGCTACAGCTAGGACGTGACCTGATGCTGAAAGACTCTCGGATCTACCACTGGGATATGTGATCCCCTATTGTGGTAGAATCCAAGTCGGATGCTATTAGAGGGACCTTGTCCGCTTACCTAACAGATCCTTACCACTACCTCTGCAAGGAGCCAAAACCCACCAGACCACCTAACCAAAATACAAAGGGTTAATATTACGACAAAAAGAGGTGCCTCCTGCAACCTCTTTCAGACAACCAAAAAAACAAAAATATAAAAATATAGGGTAACATATAAAAAATTTACACAGGATAAGTTTCAGCTCCCTGCCCCAGCACCGAATCCGCCGATACGAAAGGACCCAAGGCGAAGCATTTATCATATGTGATTTTTACATCACGTAGGTAGTGGTTTGCAAAAACCGATTGGCATCTCCAAAAAGTCGCCTCCATCAAGTTCCGCACAGACATATTTTTTCTGAATGCAAGCGAAGTTGCGATGGCTCTCACCTCGTGAGCTTTCACTTTCAGTAGTTTAAAATGTTCTTCCTTACAAGCAACATGTGCCTCTGTAATAAGGCTTCTCAGAAAAAAGGAAAGAGCATTCTTCGACATGGGCCGAGTGGGGTGTCCTTTACAGAGCACCAAAGCACATCTTGATTAGCCTTAAGTTGTTCCTTCCTCTTAAGGAAATACTTCATAATTCTCATAGGGCAAGAGTTCTTTCAGGCTCTCCCCTACTAGAAAAGATAAACTACGAACTTCAAAGCTCCTGGGCAAGGCCGTGATGGGTTTCATTCTTTGCAAGGAAATTTGGAAGAAACGAACACACCATAGAATCTTCCTTAAACCCTACATTGCCCTCAATAGCTTGGAGCTCACTCACTCTCTTAGCTGTAGCAAGGGCCAAAAGGAAGATAGCCTTCTTCGTCAGATCCTTGAAAGAGGCTAAGCTAGGAGGTTCGAATCTAGACGATCCAAGGAATTGTAGAACTACGTCTAGATTCCAGTTTGGTACCACATGAGGACGCTTAATAAGATCATGCAAGTCCTTATCATCGGATATCTTTAAGCCTCTATGCCGAAATACCGCCGCCAACATACTGCGGTATCCCTTAATAGTTGACACAACCAGATGACATTCTTCTTTGAGGAAAATAAGGAAATCCGCAATTTGGGTCACAGAGGTACTGGAAGAGGAAATGTTCTTCCTCTTGCACCAACGTCTGAAGACATCCCACTTTGACTGGTATACACGCAAGGTGGAAGGTCTCCTCGCTCTTGCGATTGCTTTAGCAGCTGTTGCTGAAAAGCCTTTCGCTCTGACCAAACTTTGGACAGTCTGAAGCCAGTCAGACTGAGAGCGAGGAGATTTTTGTGGTACCTGTCGAAGTGGGGTTGTCTGAGTAGATCGCTCCTTAGCGGGAGCGATCTTGGAAGGTCCACCAACCATTCCAGTACCTCTGTGAACCATTCTTGGGCCGGCCAAAAGGAGCGATTAAGGTCATTCTCGTTGAATCGGACTCTACGAACTTCTTGATGGTCAGACCCCAGGATCTTGAAGGGGGGCGGGGGGAAACGCAGTAGACGTCGTAGTCCGTTCCAGTCTAGAAGAAGAGAAAATCATATTGCTAATGCCTCTGGATCCGATATCGGAGAACAGTAAGGATCCAGCCTCTTGTTCTTTGACGTGGCAAAGAGGTCTATGTGTCCTGCCCCATAACTTCCACAGGCTCTGGCATACATCCAGATGAAGGGTCCACTCTGTGGGAAGGACCTGATCTTTCCTGCTGAGGAGATCTGCTCTTACATTCCTTTCTCCCTGCACGAACCTGGTGAGAAGCTTGATTCCTCTTTCTTCTGCCACAGAAGAAGGTCTCTTGCTGTCTCGTACAGGGAGAAGGAATGCGTCCCCCCCTGTTTCCTGATATATGCCAGAGCTGTAGTGTTGTCCGCGTTGACCTGCACTTACCGATCTTGCTGTTTGGGCTCGAAAGCCTTCAGAGCCACCACACAGCCATCAATCCTTCTGTTGATGTGCCAGGCTACCTGGTCCCCCACCCAGGTACCTGACACTTCGCTGGTTCCCAGAGTTGCACCCCACCCGTGTCCGACGCGTCGGAGAACAACACCAGGTTGGGGGTCTGTGATTGAAGAGACAGTCCCTTCGCAAAGAGGTTGGGATCTGTCCACCATAAGAGATGTTTCTTGATGTCCTGGGATAACGACAGGGAGAACGTCAAATCCTGAGAACGACGACTCCAATTCCGATGAAGAAAGAATTGGAGCGGTCTCAGGTGCAACCTTCCTAGGGAAACGAATTGCTCAGCGAGGGAGAGCGTCCCCAGCCAAGACTCATCCCACTCCCTCACTGTGCATACTTCTTGTCCCTAAGAAGGTTGTTACTCTCTCGAATCCTCGGGCTATCCTTTCCTGCGAGGGAAAAGCCCGAAAACTCAGAGAGTTATCTGTATCCGAGATACACACACTCTTGCTCGGGAATTAGTGACGACTTCTTGAAATTGACGAGAAGTCCCAAAGCCTTCGTCATTCTAAAGTTACTTGTAAGTCCTTCAAACAACGATCTTCTGAATTGGCCCTTATAGCCAATCGTCGAGGTACATGGATATCCTCACCCCTTTCAAATGAAGCCATTGAGCCACATTCCTCAAATCCCCGTGAAACACTTGAGGAGCCGTCGAGAGGCCGAAACACAGAAGCCCTGAAACTGAAAAATTTTCCCCCCCATCATGAATCTGAGAAACTTCCTCGAGGAAGGATGGATCGGTACGTGGAAGTAAGCGTCCTGTAAATCCAAGGAAAACCATCCAGTCCCCTGGACGAAGTGCTGCCAGCATGATGAAGGCGTTTCCATCGTGAACTTCTTCTTTTGTTCTACGAAGAAGTTCAGGGCGCTTACATCCAACACCGGTCTCCATCCCCTGAGGACGTTCGGAACTAGGAAAAGGCGGTTGTAGAAGCCCGATGAATGATGGTCTGTCACTAGTTCGATAGCCCCCTTCTCCAGCATCTGATCTACTGCTAGATGGAGAGCTTGATTCATGATGGGGTCTCTGTACCTGGCCGTCAGTTCCCTTGGGATGGTCGTCAAGGGAGGTCTTTCGACGAAAGGGATGAGGTAACCTCTCCTCAAATAGAAAGGGTCCAAGGATCCGCCCCTTTTTGGGCCCGTTGGACGTTCTGCAAACTCTAAGAGTCTGGCGCCCACCGTTGTCTGAAGGACTGGCAAGTTATTTGGGGGCTTTAACAGACTTGGCGAAAGTCTTACCCCTTCTTGAGGTCTACGACCTCTAAACGTACAGGTTCTTGATGAAGACGCCCCTCGAAAGGGTTCTCGAACACTTGCTTTTTCCTTCTTAGCCTTGGTAGGGAAGGAAGGGCGAGGTTTTCTTGCCGACTGTGCAAAAGGTCCTGGGTGGCTTTGGCCGACAGTGATCTTGAAATGTCCTGCACTCGATGTTTATGGGAACAACTGAGCAGACAGAGGAGCAAACAGCAAAGAAGACCTCTGGGCATGGGAGACAGACTTCGTTAAGAAGGAACAATAAACCGACCTCTTCTTCACGATCCCGGCCCCATACAGGGAGGCAATTTCACTCGCTCCGTCTCTTACCAATGTCCATACAAGACAAAACACATAAGATCTTCTGGCGAAATTGACTCTGGCACTTCAATTTTCTTGGCTAGGACTCCCAACGACCAATCAAGGAAGTTAAATACTTCTAGCACTCTAAAACATGCCTTTGAGCATGTGATCCAATTCATTCATTGCCCAAGTCGTCTTTAGCAGAGTTAAGGGCAGTTCTCCTTGTCGAATCTACCAGCGCCGAAAAATCCGAATCGAGCCGCCGAAGACGGTAGACCCAATCCTAAGGACTCTCCTGTTTCATACCAGAAAACAGCGCGTCCTGATAACTTCGAAGGAGGAAAAGCGAACATCGTTTTTCCCCGCTTCTTCTTTGGAAGCCATCCAGGAACCAAAATCCTCAGTGCCTTCTTCATAGAAAGAGTTGGCTTCATCTCACACAAGAACTCTTCGCTGTCTTCGCCGTTGAAAAAAGTGAGTGAGGAGAAGGAGGAGCCGTAGGAGAAAGGGAATCCCCAAAAACTTGCAAAAGTAGCTCTGTAAGCTTCTTGTAAGAAGACACAGCAGCAGAAGTGTTCGGTTCCTCATCCGAACCTTCTAGGACGTCTTGTCGAGGCGAGCGCGGAAGATCCTTAGGTGACGAAGGGATCCTAGTAGGAGTTGAGCGAGAGGTTGGAGAACGCCCTCTCTTAGAAGAGTTCACATCCACTGGAGAATGAAGAGAAGATCTGGGATGTCCTACGATGACTCCCTCTTCGAGGTAGACGGAATCTCAGCCGAAGGAGAGGTAGGGCTCCTACTCCGAGAATGCCTCGGAAAATATCCACAGGGCGCTTACGAGGAGCGAGCGCCTACTATACTCTTTGCGCCTATCCCGAGGCGAGCGGGCTGCCAGGAGAAGAGCGCCTATCGAGAGCAAGAGCGCTTGCGCGGCTCTCCATACCTGTCCAGTTGCGTACGATCAACGGAAGTTCGACTGGAAGGCGAAATGCGCCTACTAGGAGAAGGCTGCTTGCGAGACTCTTGACGTCTAACAAGAGGGTAACATTCAGGAGAAGGGCGCTTCAAAGCTAACGAGCGCCTACTTGGAGAAGGGCGCTTCCGAGATTCCTGTGTCTACCAAGAGACAAACGGTCAGGAGAAGTGCGCCTAGAGAAGAGAACGCCTACACGGAGAAGGGCGCTTGAAAGACTCTTGTTGTCTGCCCCCGAGGAGAATAATCAGGAGTATGACGCCTTAAAAGAGACGAGCGCCCTACTAGGAGATCGATGTGCAGTAGGCTCTTGGCGCCTACCTTGCGGGGAGCGGCTAACAGCAGGCTGTCTATCATGCACACGACTCCTACCAGACTCTTGATGCCTGTCAGGAGAGAAGTCACGATCCGACACTCTAGGAGAGTGACATCTGGACGAAGAACGCCTACTTGCATAAGGGCGCCTTCTAGAATCTTGAGGCTGCTGAGGAGAAGTCTCACGCGAGGGAGTTGAGAAATAGCGTGATGAGCAGGTGCAGTGCGCTTACCGGAAGCGGGAATCCAATCTGGAGAAAAAAACTTCTTCTCCATAGAGCGTCCTACCGATGTTTGGCGCCTTGAAGTCGAAAGAGAGCCAGGCGAGCAGAGGCGCTCACGCGAGCCCTACCTTCATACGAAACCTCCCATATGAAGGAGAACGCCTCCAAACGAGGAGAACGATCCTCTGAAGAGCGGCCGGCGCCTAGAATCTCTTGATCGGAAGAGAAACGTCCTTCTTCCTACGTGATCTAACTGCTAGAGAGTCTGCTAGCGCCGTGATCTGAGCTTGAAGTCCCGCGAGTACTCTCGTAGGCGAATCTTGTTGTTCTTCCTCGGAAGCAGGCGCCGAGCGCGAGAAGAAGAACGATCACAGGATTTCTTGGGTTTCTTCGCCTCCACCGACGATTCTTCAGGGAAAAACGGGGAAAACCTCCGGACTAGAAGCCAAAGGACTGCAGGAGCCTTACCTTTCCAAGCCCTCTTCAACTTGGGCGCGACGCATCCGGGGAGTTCCAACCTCTCTTCGGAGAGGGAGACGACGAAGAGGAGAAGAAAGCATTGGCGTAGTAGCTCCTTTTCTTGTAGCGATCCGAGGCAGCCTGGGGAGAGTACTCAGGACCTGCCGATGGGGACGCCTGACCGGTGGGGGTTTCTCCCTAGCCCTCTTGCGGCTTTCGACTTTCCTACTCCACTGGAACTGGGAGTCTGGAAGAGGTCTAGGCCTAGAGGCACTAAGGAGCCGGTCAGACGCACCCTCCACAACACTGGGGACACTGCACTGATCACTAACACTCTCCTTACCTTCCAACTGACGAATCTTCTGATCCATAGAACGAATCGTGGCTCTCAGAGCTGCCGCCTCCGAAGGCGACTCTTCGGCTTCGGTGCGGGGAGCAGGGGCTGCAACTTGGGAAGAAGGTTCTAATTCTACGTTAGTATTAGGATCCACATCCAACTCACTCATCTAGATCTACTAGAACTTCTAGAGGAAGCCTTACGCACTCTATCACGTTCCAACTTCCTAACATAAGAAGAGAGAGCCTTATATTCTTCTTCATTCAATCCCTTACATTCACTACAAGGGTTAGCAAAAGAACATTCATTCCCCCTGCATTTCATGCAAACCGTGTGGGGGTCTACCGAAGCTTTCGGCAACCTCACCTTACATCCTTCATTCACGCAAACCCTAAACAAAACCGAAGTTTTAACTACCGAATCTAGGTCAGACATCGTTAAAGAAAATCAAACTCAAAATCAAACCGGTCCACAATCAGCGTATGCCAAGCCAAACAAAGCGAATACGTCACCAGAACGAAGTCCAAATTAACTCCAGGCAAGCGAGAATCAAAAAAACTATCGAGAGGAACCGACAACAGTTGTTATCGTTCCCGCGACAGAGAAAAATCTGACAAGCTTACGGGAGTGGTTCGTACATCCGCCACCCAGCGGCGGGTAAGGTAGACCACCTGACCTACCTGTCGCGTGTGCCGCGAGATTTGAAATTCTGTCGGGAACGTCGGAGACTATAGCTAAGTATATATCTGTCAGGGAAGTTCATGTACAAAAATAGGCCATCAGGTATTTATTATTACTATTAATATAATAGACATCCTTCTGATTTAACAGATCCTGCATCTGTTGTGTGATGAGGGAATAGAGCCTAATCTTATTTTAGAGGGTTCTTTGAAATGAACCTGAAAAAATGCAAGATGATAAACAATACAAGAAACACAAATTAAAGATACGTCAAAACACATAAAAGTCACAAAATAGCAGAATCTATTTTAGCAAGTTACGGATGAATGGTTTAAGTCATTATTTCCTCATCTGAGGTCAGATGGCACAACATTATTCAGCAAGCAAATTTTATTCTGATCAATATCTAATTTCTATGCATTCCAACACAGTAATAACATGGTTAAGTAATGTCAACATATATTTTCTGTTAGAAAAAGAATAAACAGTTAACTGAAATAGAAGATAAAATTTTTTAAAAATCCTTTTCACACTTAAAACAACAAAACAAAGATATTCAATCTAACCTGAAAAACATCCCAAAAGCATACGCAAAGAGGAAAGCCGAGTCCACAAATCCCAAGAGAGTTTGCGAGTTGTCATCATCTGAAAGAAATAAGGTTGAATTACAGCGGTACACTACTACAATTCTCAAGATTATATGCACCAATCAAATAAATAATTAATCTCTAAAGTTTCTATTTTGAGTCTTGATCCACAAAAAATATTTGGTAATCAAAAGTAGCTGTTGAGTTTCCTAACTAGGAAATTTAGGAGTGTTATCGTTACAAATACATTTTCAACCTTAAAATATAATCATCACCTTATGAATCTTATAACTGAAGTGGCTTTGGTCAGGTTACATAAAGAGTGGACACTGCTAAAAATTGCAATTATTGGTGGTTTAAATACTAGTTAGCCTCAAAGTAAGTGCAATCACTTTGCTCAAAATTAATGTGAAATGTAAAAGGAAGTAGGTTTTAACAAATAATTGCTTTATGCTATGAAACCATAAATCTGTTAATCTGCACATAACTACTACAGGAAGAGTAGAATGATGACATTAATCAGTCCTACATCATTCATTGCCTGTTCCACTGCCACAACTTTTTGATCCTCAGACACTTCATTTTCCATGTCATTTTTTGGGACATCATCATTTTTCCTAAAGCATAAGCTTATTTCATTATTTTACATATTACCTGATAACTGACTCAACTCCTAAATAAAATTAGTACAATAAACAGCTAACTTTCAATTGATATCCAATACAAATCCCACTTCTATCTAAAACTAAGGCTCATGCTGCATGTAAAATATAAACAAGTTTGTAGATATAGAAATTTTACAATATGATGTTATGATTTAAGCCAGAAACAAACAATATTCACCGGTATTACTTACCAAAAGGTTTCCAGTCACACCAGTGGGTATTATTGGTGTGATTTGGGTCTGTTTTATTGGTGCAATTCTGATTTAAAACAGTTTTCACGATGGAAATAGGCTTCCTTGAAAGGTGATATGAGCAGTATATGAAAAATGTTACTATCAAGATAAATGCCTTGTACCTGAAATAAAAAAAGTCACATTAACTATGCTGTATTGTAATTTATATAATACATAAAATCAAAATACTAAAACACTGCAAAGAAAACAAAACATAACACAATGTTTACGGATAAGTTCTGGATTCATCATTAGGATACTATTTCTCTTAATGTGAGGAAAACTGAATTTTAGACAAGAATAACAAATAGCTTCTAGATGAATTGCATAACTACTAGACAACTAGTAACTATGCTATGGCATCATTCCACCAACTGCTCACGGGATCATTTACTAAAACTCGAGGCAATATCAAGCAATAAAAGGTCAGAGTAGGAAGTTAATTAGTCCAAAAATTCCAGCTCTGGAGATCTGGTCTCACTTCCAGGTATACTATTATTGGCCAATAGGGAAAAAAATTATGTTTGAAGCAACACAGTAAAAGAAAGTTTGAGATTTAGTCTTCCACTCTAAATACATATATATATGCAACAAAATTTGAACTTTAACAAAATGTGAGTTGTCAAAAAAGAGGTATGCAAGAGTTCTGCAAACCCTAAGGTAACCAAGGTAGCAAAGGATAATTTAGACATCTATGCTAAAATTCACATGGGAGCTGGATAGATAACCTATTACTCATTTTGAAGTCTACAGGCATATGAACTTCCATAAGTATGGTGAAACAGCTAGCCTATGTTATTTTGGTTCAGTTTCATATTGAGATTCCAATAACTGCTAGGAAACATGGAAAACATAATCCAAGAGGTATTGAATAATTTCTATCCAAGGCAAGAATTACAACAATGAACATTTACCTTTACTTTACCCTTTGCATCCAGAAATATTATAGAGCTATAATGTTTGTAAGATAAGTTAAAAGTAATGTACTCACAAGTTTGAGGCACAAGGCAGCCTGGAGGGAACCATGGCAACTGACTCCACAGTACTAGACTTAGCAGCCGAGATGGATGTACCTTATTTGCATTCTCTCCAGGGCTGTTCATCAGTTTGCAAAATGATGAATCCTATTCTAGTGGAGTAGCCTCTGCATCCTTTGGGATGCCCTACCTCTTCTGATGTGTTAGTAGAGGGGTGGGAGGAGCTTGCAAGATTTGCTTGATGGCAAACTTAGACCACAGAAACCTGATTGACAGTCCTGCTTCAAGTGTGGAGACATGGAAGCCTCCCCGAGATTTTTTTTGTTCACATATGAGCATGACCACCTCTCCAAAATGTCACTTTAGCTCACCCTACTGAGGTTCTGGAGGAGGAAGGTGGTTCAGGCCTACCAGATCTTCAAGGGCATGAACTGGTGCTATCCCAAGAAACAAAGATGTACCTACATGTTCACTTGCCTGTTCCTATAATTGTCGCGTCTAGTTGGGACTAAACGTACCACTAAAAACATCATGAACCCTGGAAGATTTATCCTCTGAACAGCATTCAGACTCAGGTCAGCCAACCCATGGATCTCCCTATACGTATATGGACTTGGTAGCAGCTCAGCTAAAAGAGGGAATATGGAAACGGGCACATGCACTGCCTTGCACATGCCATCTCCTGCGCTTGTGGAGAACCACGCCAATGATGGGTAGATGACCATGTGTAAAAGGTCCTCCCAGTGTGGCGAGTCCTGAGAGGGAACCAGTCTTGAACAAGCTCATACTTAGCATGCTCACAGTATTTGAATCTGTCACACACTGGGTGAGAGGGCAGTATGAGAAGTAAGAGAAAAAATCTACCCTGTATACAGATTATCTGTGGAACTCCACCATGCAAGTACGATGGGTTGCACATACTCTATCCAATGTTTCCCCAAAGAGACAGAGGGAAAAACTAACACTGCTACCTGTACATAGAACGTATATAATATTGAGACCAAAGCTGGCACAGAGCAAATGAGGTTGGGGTGTGATAAATAAACTACATACTAGTGCTTCTGAAGAAACATGAGTGGCAGTCAGGAGCATTCCTCAAGTCTAAGTGGGTTGGGCAGGGCACTGAAGACTCTCAGTAAAGCTCATGCCAGCCCAGACCACAGTTCGACAAACATCCTTGGCTGAATGTGATCTCTCACCACCCACAGACTAGAAAAAAAAAGAGCATCAAGAACACTTCTTCCCTCTCCTGTCTCAAATCTTACTCATCTACAAAATTGGAGGACAGGTCATCATCACAGCTGCAAAAGGAATTGCTACATGGAGAATAACAACTACAGGATGATTCCCCTCCTCAGTGGATGACAAAGCAGCAGGAGAATTGTTTTCCTTCACAGAGGCTAGGTGGTCTAGAAAGGCTGCAAAAGACTGGCTACCAGGGATGCTAAGTGTAAGCATGGTCTTCTGAAGGTAATCCATAGATAAAGACTTGCAACCTGTAACCTGGTGTGAAAGGTAAATGAGAGTGAGTGGTAGGATCCCTTCTTCCTTCAAGTGAAAACTTTCCCCCTGTTTCAAGCCTAAAGGGGACAGTAGCAGCAGCAGGAGGAAATGGGATAGGAGTACTGCTGCAGGCCAAGAGGAAGGAAGATTTGGTGATGTCGCCAAAGGGTATGACCCTCTCCCACATTGATGATGCATGCAAAATGCTGCTCATCCTTCCCTCTCTTCCTAATAAACTTCACTCACTACAAAGATGACCTACCAATGCATTTCTTGGATGTACAACTTTCCTGCAGAAAAAACAGTATTAGTGAGAATATGTGATTATGGGGACATGAAGTGCCTGCAAGGCTGGCCGTGTCCTTAGTAATGCCTGTGATCTTGTTTCTTCTCCATAAAAAATAAACCACACACACAAAATCTCAAAAAACCCAAGTACTTCACTCACTCAATGACTGCACAGAGAGAGAGAGAGAGAGAGAGAGAGAGAGAGAGAGAGAGAGAGAGAGAGAGAGAGAGAGAGAGACTTGCATCTTCAGAGGTTGTGAGTTCATGGAAATTCCCATGAGGAGGCTCCTGCCACTAGGCCAAGAAGCAAGAGCATCTCTGATCTCTCCACTTACAAGGGTATCAGCTAAGAGGGAGGAACAACTGGTGCAACAGGTGGCCAAAGATAACCTGCATGCAGTTTGTTCCTGTCAAGAAGAGAAATGCACTACAACCTCCCTGAGCTGGCTGACATGAGAGTCCTAAGGAAACTGCCAATGTGTACATGAACATGCTCTTGGTACTTAATATGTAGTGCCAGTTAAGGAGTAACTTGGCTACTGGATGTGTGGGATGGGTGGCTATCCAAAACAACCCACACAAAAGCCATCAAATTTTGAAATGACAATTTGTCCAAAATTGCATTTTTCCTAACTATACAAACCTGAGGTCCTTTTACAATAGGAAGGTACTAGCGGCAGCTGGATAGGTCGTAAGCTTTCGAACAAGGGGTTCGGTAGTTAACTGCTTGTCCGACAGGCGCGCGCAAGCGCGACTGGGAGGTAAACAAATCACTTTTGCTTTTGGCCCAAGCAAAAACTGCAGAGTGAGGGGTGGCATGAGGTGGGACTATGTGTAAAAGGACCTCAGGTTTGTATAGTTAGGAAAAATGCAATTTTGGACAAATTGTCATTTGTTCCGACACGGCATACAAACCTTCGGTCCTTTTACAATAGGAAGACTCACTTCTTGGTGGGAGGAATCTGAGTCTTTTGTGAACAGACTGGTGTTCGCCCAACCTTGGAATGCCTCCCTGGTCGTAAGAGCGAGGGAGGGATCCAAGCCTCTGTCCGATTGATCGGGGTGTGCACCGCAGGATCAATGGTCAGACCTCTGGACCAAGTACTAAGAAGAGAGGCAAGCGTATCTCTTCGTACCAGCAAACAAGAACAAGTTCCTATTTGCAAGAGGCAAACATAAAGTTATGGTTTGTCTCTTGTTGGCATCCACTTCCCCCCCCTTGTAGGAGGAAGTGGTGGATATTCGCTCCCATCCCTAGTGAAAGGGATAGGATGGGGCTCTGTCGAGTAGCTCACCGGCATCTCGTCCTTATCCAGCAAGGTGATGACCGTTATCCCTCTACCCACAGGTAGAGGGGTGGGAGAAAAAGATAGGAAGAGAAGCCAGTCACTCTCTCATTCACTTATCTATTCTTACAGTCACACCAGGACTCGATGCTGTTCAGCCTGCTAGGGTCTGGGTTAGCTACACAACGTGTTGAGCAGCCACCACGGGTCCCAAGGAAAACGATCCAAGGACCTGTGGGCAATATCCAAAAGGTAGAAGGATGCCAGTGGTCTGGTTGTACCAGGACCCCTGCCTTCAGTACCTGCGCCACGGAGAAGTTCTTGTGTAACTCGAGGGAGTGTACTTCTAGGTCATCTTGGTTGCTGACGAAGAGTCTTCAACACTCAGCCTGGGATGTCGAGTTTCTTCAGAAGAGCGCGGTCGCGCTTTCACAGGACAAAGCAGAACATCTCCTTCGCATCGAAGGCGGTGAAGTCCATTAGGGAGGGGATTGTGAAGGACTCTAACCGATCGTCAGGAACCAAAGGGTTCAGAGTCTTCGCTACGAATTCGGTACGAAATCGAACGTCACGAATCCCCATCCCCTGGATGCTTGACTTCGCAGGAAAAGTCATGCAATTACCTCAGACGAAAAGAAGGGAATGGTCATATGACCTATCCCTCTTCTCGACTTCGGTGATGTCCTGTACCCATACTGGTCTATCCGTCTGCAGCGAAGTTGTTCTTCTCGGTAGTGGAATAGGACACCGACACTCAATGGTGGGTGTCGATGGTATGGGTTCCTGTGACAAGCCGTTTAGGACGAAGAAAAGACTGTTATGGAACAACCGAACTAAGTCCACAGCGAAGTTCGTAACAGACTTGGGCGCTCTGACAGCTGCCGACTGACTGCGTTCGGTAGGAGGCAAGTTGTCCAAGCACCCGAGCAAGTCACGTGACCTTCGCCTTAAAAGGGTTATGCCAAGAGACTAAACAAATTATTTGTTCGTCACCGATGCCAGAAGGCAAGGTGATGACTCTCTTAAGGCATGTGCCCAACAGGCGAAAGTCAATTGCCTTCTAGAGACCGAGGTCCCTGATGGCAAGATATCTCATAGTATAGTTGATTCTCGGCTAAGGAGAAACAACACGGTGTCGTTGAAGACGAAGGTGTACAGAAAAATGCAACCTACGTCTTCACAGCTGAACCGAGAGAAGGATCTCAAGATTCTGAACCTGTGCTACAAAGACTGAGAACGCTAACCGCTATTCATTGCTGTCCGGTGAGGATCGTAGTTGCAATAAAAGCGGAGCGCTTTCAGCAATGAAGACAGGGAAATACTGCCTGAAGAACGCTTCTCATGGGCTGAACATTTGGAAGTAGAGCTGTCAGGTCGGAGAGTAGGCGATGTCTTCTGACATATCTGTTAATTCGGGGCGCGAGCAATGAATAATTGCACACCTACGAATAAGAGATATTTGAAGACAAACTCAGATGTCTGCAAAAATCATTCGCATTATCGCGGTGCGATGCAGCGGTTGACTAGTACAGACTTCTGTTACCGTGCGGTAAACAGAAAGATGAAAGAGTCCAAGAGATATCTCTGTTGAAAATTCTCGCAATGTCGAAGGCGATGAAATCGAGCGTCACAGCAGTAGATGGTCCTTCATTATTGCGAGAATCCCCGTTAATCAGAGACCTAAGTCCATGATTGTTGGGCAGAGATACGGTTCGGTAGTCAATCAAACCAGGGGAGAGAGAGACGTAACCGACCGTGCATCTCCGAGACCTAGCTGATACTGAGCCGCTATCAGGCAGTTCAATACGCAGTAGCTCTCGGTGACTCGTCATCCTGAGTTGCCAGGTAATCATTATTCCACGAAGGAATGCGTTCGGCTAGAACCATCGAGCATAAAGAATACGCTCGAGCAATTATATTTAACCGAAACGGACTTCGGTAAATACAAAAGCTGATTTGGTGTTGTCATGACAATACCAAGTATCTAAAATCGAAACTGATAACTGCTGGGAGGTTGCAGGCAACCCCGAGTGCAGTTCAATTAAGATACAATTCGTCTCGGTCACAAACCGTAGAGTTAACTACGGTATGCGCCTACCCCCGGACAATTCAACTGTTAAAAGAATCATGTCGCGCGAGGGTAATATACGTTAGTATATTTGTAGGTTCTGTACCACGACCTCCATCCTAAATTCTTTTCCCCTCGAGGAATGAGAATAAGGATTGGAGATCGACCGCCTTCGTTCTCTAGTCAAGAGAGTGAAGGAGAAGTCTTTCCCAAAGGAAAGCTTCAATGGTGAACAGAATACCGAAGACGATAGTTCAAGCCAAACTGGAAGTTCCCGTCCGTTCTTCTCTATTCCAGGTTAATCGCCTACTGTGAGATACTCTTCTTTCAGCAGCAGTCTTCTTCCAAATGCTAGAAATTACAGGAATTCGAGCATAAGCGAGGTTCGATTATAGTGTAACAATTATCGGGGGATTCTCGCTCACTTTGGACCGTGGTCTCGCCTAAGTGTTTGGAGATCGTAAAAAACTCGAAACACTCTGAGTGCGCAGAAATTCCGTAGAATTCTAA
Organism: Macrobrachium nipponense; assembly: GCF_015104395.2. NCBI lineage: Eukaryota > Metazoa > Arthropoda > Malacostraca > Decapoda > Palaemonidae > Macrobrachium > Macrobrachium nipponense. The sequence goes on along the minus strand of NC_087211.1, from coordinate 50,518,248 downwards.
GCACTCTGCGAAACCCCCACCGAATTCGTCAAACGATATCGGCTGGTGGTCCTCTCGATTCCCATAGGAATCGAGAAAGGGGCAGGATCCCTCCTCAACGACCGGGGCTTACGTAAGGTAGGACCCGAAGGTCCCCCCGGTAGCGCAGCCCCTAACGTGGGATCTTACAGAGAAATCTCTGTAGGATCCCTCCCCTTTCCCTCGTAGCAGTAAGGAGAGAGGGAAGGGGGAGGAATTGGAGGATACTGGCTCGCCTTCCCAGCGGAACTAGCAGTTGGAGAAGAAAAGGAGCAGCCATCGCCTTACGGCGATGGCCTCTCAGAGCCTGGGAAAACGTATCATCAGGATAAAACGTTTTCCCGAAGGAGGGTTACGAAACTCATACTGTAGGTAAGGGTCTGCCGCCACTGTGAACGTCGTCTGGGTGGGGCTGATCGACACCTGACAGGAGAGAGCCGATACCGTCCTCCGACTCATTCCAGTCCTCGTCGAGGTCGAAACTCAGGAGGACCGAAGGGGTATTCAAATACGGTGTCCGAAGACACGTAGAAACGCCTCTGTCGCAGTAGAGGAGGTGAAGTAGCTTGTCGACCCGGCCAGAACTGAGAGAGCCTTCTTGTCCGGAGACGAGAGACTACCTGGTTCAACACAGTCGGCAAGCTCCGATCGCGGCAGACCCACCGTCGATTTGGGTTCCCTCTCGGGCCCCAAAACGACTCGAGCCGAGACGTGGCTCTGCTGGTGGGAGCGGCGATCCTTCCCCGAGGTCGTTGTGCTGACGAATCAGCGCCATAACCTCGGCAAAGTTCTCGGATCTCGGAAGTCACAGCATCTTGCAGAGTGGGACCGTTAAGCCCTTCGAACAAGAGCATATTCCGAGAACCTTCCTCCTAAGAAGGTGGGGAACAGCGACAGCCTCTCGGTCTTCTCCATCCACTTGCGCATACGTCCTGGCCGGTCCAAGAACCGTGCCTGGCACGTAGGGCGTCGTGGTGGGGGATCATGAGGGGCGCACCCCTCACGATTCACTCCTCAATACCTCGCTCTCCCGGTGTAACCGAGGAGGTTGAAGGTACGGGAGAGGCAGACCTGACGCTCCCTACTCGCTCGCTGGCAGAACCAGCAGGCTGGAGGGCTGCAAGGCGATCGTCAACCCGCGGTGGCGATCGAGCTGCAGGCCTGGTCGAACCGTCTCGCTGTGGAGAACGGCTGGACTGAGCACAGCGGCCCCGATCTCGAGTGTCAGAAGAGCTGGTGCTGGTTGCTGTACCCGATCGCTCTCTGTGAGAGCGACGGTCAGGCGACCTGCAGGCTCCACTGTCACAGTGAGAACCGGTCTTGCTCCTCACGGCACGTCACGTCGCTGGTTCAGCCGTGGCTGCACCGGCGAACGGGAGACCTCTTCCCAGCCTCAGCCCGTGGCCGGTCGTTGGACCGTCACGTCCCCGGGTAGCCAGCTGGTCGCCGCGAGAGTGAGAGCTGGTCTGGTGAGAGTCGCGTGTGAGCGGCTGTCACCAGTCTTCCGCCCCGTGCCGTGAACCTGACGCTGAGCGGACTCAGAGGTCTGGTTCCTGGCTGCACGGTCGCTGGTAGGCGACCGTACACTCGGTACCTCCCGCGAACGAGAGGCCGAGACGGACCCTGATGCAGTGGCAGAACCACTGACACCAGGCGAGGAAGTACCGGTGTTAGCCGGTACCCCTCTGGTCCCCGTAGTCTTCTTCCTTGCGGAAGAAGAGACGGGCCCCGCTCCCGAAGGAGCAGGAGGACCAGCGGAAGGAACCCTCCCGTCCCACCGAGGTGAGACGGGTCCGAGAAGCTCCCGAGGGAGACTTCTTAGGAGGGAGGAGGCAACCTTCTTCTTCCTCGGCTGTGAAGCCTTAGAAGTCGAAGGGGAAGAGGCGGCAGCCGACGACGATGAAGAAGATGAAGACGACGACACCTTCCTCCTCTTCTTCGTCAGCTTCCTCAGGACAGACGTAAGATCTGCTATCCAGGGCGGAGCCGGGGCTGCTGTAGCCGAAGCCACAGGGCCCGGACGCACCTGTACAGACAGACCAAAGTCTGGGGTAGTACCACCACGAACAGGGACGACGTCAGCAGGTATGGGCATCTCAGGAACAGCAGGCACAGCCAGCACAGCATCGGTAGGAACAGCCAGCGCAGCAACGGCAGGGACAGCCAGCGCAGCAACGGCAGGGACAGCCAGCGCAGCAACTGCATGGACAGTCAGCCCAGAATCGGCAGGTACGGCAGGAGCACCGGAAACACAGGAAGTGGAGCAGCAGCCAGCAACATCCTGGTACCGGCGGCAGGTCCAGGGGCGAGCTCTAGGGCAGCGGAACGTGTGGTCGCGGCAAGCGCGGCGGCAACCACGAGCGGCGGCGGCACGCCCCCCTCTCGGTACGGCGAACGGCACTTCACAGCGGCTGTAGGCAAGACTGTTACCACGTGAGGCGAGTACACCAGGTGAGGAGGACGTCGTCACCTGGAGCGTGGTCACCACTCCATGGGTGTTGGACCGCAGTAGGCCCAGACATAGAAACCGCAGCCCCTGGACACTAGCCACGCCCTGCAAATGGAAGGACGCCCATACCTCACCAAGGTCCACCCTCGTGGCAGTAGCACCTGCGGAAATAACAGTAGTAGCGATTAGTGGGGGGGAAGTCCCCTCGCGGGGGGGGCGGGGGGGGGTGAGCCCTCTCCGAACGAGTGGAAGACCCCACCGAATACAATTGTACATCGGGCACCGAGCGCCCTCCCCCGCCGCTCGACGGATCGGGCGAGAGAAGAACGCAGATAACCTCCCCCCCAAGGGGTAGGGCATCTGTGGGAGCTGAGCGGGGGGGGGGGGGGGGTTCTCGTTCCCCACCCCCGCACAGCACCCATGTACCAAACAATAATAATAAGAGCCCGAGAGCAATCGTGCCCTCGGCCCGAATGCAAGGCATAAGGATCAATTCACTGACTGAGCGGAACTTGAACCAAATAAATATTGATGCAATCAATAATAAAAGGAATAAAATGAAAAGAATCTTGCATTACGATTCACTTCACAATGAATAAGGGCTCGGATCGAGCGCATTTGCGCCCTCGGTACCGAGCGCAAGGGTAAAAGGATCCATTCCCGATTATGAATGGAAACCTTGATCCATAATGAATGATGCAATCAAAATATATATGAAAATGAAAAAGAATACTGCGCTTGCGATTTCACTTCATACAAATAAAAAGGGGAAGGATCAATTCCCGGGAAATAGCGGAAACATTGATCCAAGTAAACAATGCAATCTCAATAAAATATGAAAATGAAAAGAACTGCACTTGCGATTTCACTTCATTCAAATAAAAAGGGGAAAGGATCAATTTCCGGGTAAGCTCGGAAACTGATCCAAAATGAGTATTGCTACAATCAAAATAAATATATGAAAATGAAAAAGAATACTGTACTTGCGATTCCACTTCCATACAGAATAAATTTTCGTGCCGAGCGCATTCGCTCGGCAACGAGCATACAGGTCAAAAAAAAATATAAATGAAAAGAGCAACTTACTTACGATTTTCATCTACACATTTCCAACCAAAATATACGCTCGGAGCGAGCGCTCTCCCGCCCTCGGCACCGAGCATACACAATAACGATCATTTCTGGATCGTTTCTGGGAAAATGAATTCCCGCACTTACGCCCTTCAGTCCCGGCACTCGGGTAATCGGAGGGCGTGGTGAAACCAAGATCCTTTAATTCACAATTGAATTCAATGGAAATAAAAATGAAAATGATTGTACTTACAATTCAGTTTCACTAGATAAATAGAAAAAGAAAACACAACCCATGCGAAAGCAACGACGATGAAGCGGGCAGAGAGCGATGATACACGTCCACACGCCAGCAGGCCGAAAGCAAAGGTGATTTGTTTACCTCCCAGGTCGCGCGCGCGCGCCTGTCGGACAAGCAGTTGTTAACTACCGAACCCCTTGTTCGAAAGCTTACGACCTATCCAGCTGCCGCTAGTACCTTCCTATTGTAAAAGGACCGAAGGTTTGTATGCCGTGTAGGAACAAACCTTGTTTCCTAGCTTCAACAGACCCCACCCTGTCTCAGAAGTCTACAGGTGTAATGCTGAGAGTTTGTATCCTTATAGGAACAAATGGCCAAAAAAGCATAAAATATATAAGATATGACAATGATAAGGCTGTTTCACAAAAGTTCAATTTAGCTAATAACTCAAAACAAAGATGTAATTTGGTAACCTGTCTTAAGGACAATGCTCAGACTGAATTAGAAAGGGGCATGAATAAATGACAGATTCTACTCCCGTTAAAAGAAAATTATTCAAAAAAATTAATAGTAGAAGAATACAATAGCTGAAGCACCTAGACTCCCTATGACAGGTTAGGTGTGTCAAGATGGGGTGCCCTGGAGTGGGTTAAGTTGATAGCTAGCTAAGTAGCCTAAGTGCGTAATTCAAGTTTTTGGACTGGCACCAGGACAATCACCTTACCAAAACGTGAGAATTCCACCAACATTTCATATACTTTCTGAAATGACAAATATTTAATCAATTTGTAGGGTAAACAGTATTTCTACAGAAGCATTCCGCACGGACTGCAAGGAATGTAACCACGGATACGACATCCACTAGGAATTGGGGCATCCAATGTATTTCGCCGTTAGTACTGGCCCTGGGGGTTTAATTACAGTCGTCCGAATAAATACCTATTACTTAAAATTCTTGTTCAGTAGGTAAAACTATATAGAAAACCGCAACTGCCATAGTCTAGACCGCCGCGGATAAGTACCCTAGATCTACCGGGTAAACAACCGAGTGGGCTAGCTGCGGCCACCTTAACCATGTTTGGACCCACTTTCAGAAAATGTACTCTAACACGCCCCGACGCCGGAGATGGGCACCAGTCACGAGTCATAGGTCATGGGAGCAACACCTCGAGACATGAGACTTGTGATTGGTGCCCATCTCCGGTGTCAGGTGTGTTAAAGCACTTTTTCTGAAGGTGGGTCCGAACACGGTTAAGGTGGCCGCAGCTAGTCCACTCGGTTGTTTATCCTATTTTTCATACCTAACAAACGTGGTGTCTTAACATTAGGATAAAGGCTACATAGGTAGGTACTAGCGGCGGCTGGAAATACGGTAGAATTAGTTTAATAAAAAAAAAAAAACTTGTGTGATTCAGGGACTACCTAATGGTATCTGTAGGCTACCCTGAGCTACCTAACAATTTGTGTGGGTGGGCCTCGAGGATTCAGGGGTAGGAATTAAGCTAGGCCTAGGCTACATGTCAAAAGTCATGAAAAATCTGACAATTAACCTCATCGATAAAAGACCAGCGCAGGAAATCAGGAATAGGTAAAACCTAACTGTAAAACTGCGTAGGATACTAATAAGGAAAAATATTAAAATAAAAAATATACCTAGGCAATACCTAGGTATTTTATATTTTAATATTTTTCCTAGTAGCTACCTACTACTAGGCTACTTATACGCTTCTGTCTTGTATTTACCATAGAACCATAGGTACTTTTCAATTACAAAGCAAATGATCGTCATAAATTTAATTTTGCACTGACGTATGACTCATGGTCATTCGTCCCCCTCAACATTAATTACGGGTTCCCTTTGGGCCAAGAACTAGGGTACTACCTATTTACGTCAACATCTCAGATCGTCGATTTCCACTCCCATACAACTTACGATAATATTCTCCTTTGTGAAGACAAATTTCCGCAGCAGGAACCATCAATCCATCGGATGACGGGGCTCAACTTCGCCATATTCGATGTAGTTTATTTAAATACGCCGAGTGTAATGCGAAAGTCCCAGGAGGAGTTGACGTATACAACCCTACAAGTCGAGGGTGAAACACCAACTGAGTCCGAAACGAACGACGTCGACTGACAACTGGAACATGTCAAAGTGAACGAGCCGCGAGTAACGTCACCTATTTGTTTTTAATGAACTGCAAGCAGCTGTCGTTCGAGTTTTATCATAAACTTTGGCTTCGACTGCGTTCAAGAGACCAAAATCTAATAACTTGAACAATCCTATCCTAAACATCTGGAAATTATTGTTAAATAATGACAACTGATTAGATATCATTACTATCCTCTGGGATGTTTTGGCTTCTCCAATGTGAGAAATTACAATTTTTTATAAGAATGAAATAAGTCAAAACAATTGCACGTGAGTCCTTCGACATGCTTATTAGCAAGTTTACTTTTTGATATAAAATAATCGTCGTACCCAGCGCATAGACATCGAAAAAGAACAAATGCTTCATAAATTTGCCACACTGGTAACGTTGCCTGTTTGGTAAACTGCAAGAATGATAATAATTAGATCTACGTAGCAGATGTGGCCGAATGAATAAAGAAATGTCAATGAAGTGTCTTGCCTCTTGCGTGATATTACTTACAAGGTTTACGTGCCATTTACGTCAATGTGAAGATCTGAAGATCAGAATGGTTGTACTCCCTAACACCTGTCATGGTTTCGCGTTTATTCACGTGGCGTTCACCGTCTTTTTCTGTATCATCTATTATCTCTATTATAAAGAAAAATGTGCATCTGGGTAAGAATTTGCTTGTGTAAAGATATACACACGGTAATAAACAGCTTTAGATAAGGGCCAGTGGAGGCCGAAACTGTTGAGCTAAAAGGAATTTCAGCTTTTCTTTTCCCCTGTGGACTACAACCTCATATATCAATCCTCGTGGAAAAGGAAGAGTAAAACCTCACATTATATATATATATATATATATATATATATATATATATATATATACATATATATATATATATATATATATATATATATACATATATATATATATACATACACACACACACACACACACACACACACACACACACACACACACATATATATATATATATATATATATATATATATATATATATATATATATATATATATATACACCTTTACACGTATATATAGTATGCTTTGATTTTTAATTATATTTTGTATTTATTGAACTTAAAATTATATGGTCATGCATAATTTCTATCCCACTCGAGTCACGACCCGCGTAGTACATGAAATGAATAACGATTATAAGTAACAATCCTTTGTACGCACATGGTAGCAGGTTACGTCCGCTTACGTGTTTAGCCATGACAGTTGTGCTAATCAGAATCTCTCTCTCTCTCTCCATAAACTTAAATAAGCTTAGAGCTTAGCAACGACTCATCTGGAGCCTTTTGTAGCACCACGAAGATCATTTGTTGATATTTGCTTTCGTCATCCGTCGGTTTATAGTCATACAATGCCTAATCTGTAGTGCATAATTTTTCTCTTCTTCTCACGCCTTCCTGAAACTGGACATTCGCGACGTTGTCACCCCTTCATATCTCTCTCCAGGTTCACGTTTCCAGTCCAGATTTGGTGTATGGGCCTAGGCTTATGAGACAACCACTCTATATGGTAAAATATACCCGCACAGTTTATGTACGTGATGTGGTATTGATTGTTCTACTTAGTAAATCTTTGTATGGTTATTCTTTTAGGCTTATAATCTCTGAATAATGCTCTCTTCAGCCAAGTTAAACTAAAACATTATCACATCGGTCTAGTATTATCAATCGACATTGTTATGGGTGCTATCAATTAACGTTGGAGAATTGTATTGGTTTTGTTTATTATGTAAACAATGACAATTTTAGTTTCGGATATTTGCCTTCGTTGTCTGAGGGTAGAAGGTAGATTTATTTATTAATTTATTTTCTCTTTTGTTTAAGGAAGATGACTTCTAAAGACAATTATTAATTTCCTATTTATTCTGCATAATGGTTTGAAACCCTCACTATATGTTAGAAGTTGAGTACCTGAGCGTAGATGAAGTGCTGACCAGTGTGCATAAGAATGCCTATATATAGGACTATTAAAACTGTTACTGAGGAACCTTCATCTTTTCCACACAAAGCTTATCCTTCGATGTGAATAAAGCATGTCTCCATAGTTCGAATTAGCAACCACTGTACGTGGTTTTTGAAGCGAACACTGCGGTATTTGCGGTACGCGACAAAACGTGGCTACAGAATAATGATTAGCCTGTCTGTAGAACAATGCTTTTGTAACCTGATTTGATAACGGAAGAGTAAAATCAATAGTCATCGACTATTTACTGAAAAATTCCTCATCAGTTTAGGGAGATACAAAAGTTTTACACACAAGATATTTCCTGAGATCATCTTTTTTAAAGAAAGGTAAATAAAAGAAAAAAAACAAGATATTTATTTATTCAGTAAAGTATGAAAACTTGAATCACAAATTCATATAGTTCTGAGAAATACCTTCAGCCCATTTCAAATCGTTTGCCAAAGGGTTGTGTGAGTTAGCGCCGAGAGTAATTACACACACACACACACACACACACACACCACACACACACACACACACACACACACACACATATATATATATATATATATATATATATATATATATATATATATATATATATATATATATATTATATATATATATATATATATATATATATATATATATATATATATATATATATATATATTCTTGAACAGTCTACAAAAGTATGAAACACATTTTGAAAAAAGAGAAGCGGAAAAAGACTAAGAACACGGTAGTATGTTTAAAAGTCATAACGTCTTTAGCGTTGCACATCAAGAACGTAAACATCATCAGAGTCAAGTCAGATGTTGGGATTCTGGAG
>NC_087211.1:50447016-50504516 GCF_015104395.2 Macrobrachium nipponense | reverse complement strand
TATACGTAACATTGGCGACCTTGCCAGGATCGAACCTAGCTTGCTTTAAAAAAGCTTGTAAATCGCGTTATCCGTTGTAAAACGTAAACTGTAAATTATTTTACAAAACGTAAATCAAGCACACTTGCAGGGAAAGAAGACACACTGACTCACGGTAAGGTATTCCATTCATTAATATGATTATTCTATAACCAATGTTAGCTTAAGGTACGTTTAAGTATTTTATTGTAGAAGTGTTTTAAAAGAGCGTAGGTAGAAATCTTATTATTGTAACGGCGAATATGCGCCAGAGCTTTATTTTTAGCGGCGAGCAAACGATTTTGCCCCGCGAATTCTCTGTTACTTTGTGCTGTCCTCGTCGGACGAGACAGAGCACGTGGTGTAGAATAGATGCCAGAAAGAACCAGATCAAAACTAGGAAGTGCTTTGCCAGGGTTTATTGCTGTGTTTGAAAAGCCTAGCTTAGTTAGGAGGTTGTTTTAACTAATAAGTTACGGCCAAAAGAAGTGGACAATTCTTTTGTCTGTGATATGTTAGGGAATCCATTTTAACTTAGTTTTCATTCCAAGTGTTGGTAACCGCTTACCTCTCGGCTAATTCAGCTTCGCGCTCTCTCGCGCCTGCGCGGTCTCAACCAACCTTCGTCTCATTCACAGCGGCAGCCATGTTTTTATCCCTTTAAACATTACCTAAACAATTTAAGCAAAGTAACGTAAGTCACGAAGTTTTAACGTAAATAATATCAATGTCTGTACTAGTATCTATCGTCCTGCCAGAAAAATTAACGTAATTCGCCTTGAATAAGAAAGTAGTATTTGTGTTGTAAATTGCCTTCGCATTTACAGAGAATCAGCTGATTCGCCCGCGCTGGTCAGCTCGCTCCCGTGTTTCACCTCGCATCGCTCACCTCACTCGCTCGTTCTGAGCGAAGTTTCATTTCACTTCGCACTTAACGTAACCTCATTTACAATTGTTTGCTAACATCGTTTTCAAATCCTTACCGTAATTTTTCACGTCCTTACGTAAAGTTAACGTAAATCTTAAAAGTGAGGTCACTTGCAAGAATTGTTAACGTAAAACGCGTCTTTGTAAAATTCATATTGAAACGCAAATCATTTCATAAGCGCAAGCCGCTAACATTAACGTAAAAAATCGTTCAACACGAGCGCGTTATCATTTTCATAAAACGTTATCCAAAAGCAATTCTTTCATAAAAACGTTAACGTAAGTAAATCATTAACGCAAGTTGCGTCATATTAAACGAACATTAGTAGTTCAATTCAAATATAAGGGAGTTCATTCACATATCATTTTTCACCCTCTCCGAGAGAGAGAGAGAGAGAGAGAGAGAGAGAGAGAGAGAGAGAGACGAGAGAGAGAGAAAGGAGAGAGAGAGACAGGAGAACACAGTATTCACGAAGCCAAGAGTACTACATCTTACCATTAATTATAGCATGCAGAATTAACATATTTTAGTCCTCTTGTGTCTTTCATTTACACAGCGTGATACGTACGCCTGTGTCCATTGCAGTTTGCAAGCATTTATTTATTTCATTTATCGGGTACTTCAGCGAGGGACTGAGCATTCCTAAAATTATCATTACCTGTCGTTGCCCGAGTGGTCTTGTTCTTTTTATTTTTTTATCACAAAAAGACTTGCGTATACCGCAAGCACAACTCGCACAGGGTGCCACGCCAATTCATTACTTCCAGACAGGGAAGTCGTTACCAGTTTAGGACTGGCCACCACCAGTGCACGTCAGGTCTTACCATTTTACAGTGCCACTAATTCTTGACACTGTCCATCGACTGGCTGCTGAAGTACTCCCACCTTTTACTTTCTCTCCTCCACTATTACACTCTGCCATGAGCAGTGCCATTTCACTTCAGTATATTTAAGTATACTGCAGGTAGTGTCCGGGACACACCAGCACGATACCAGTGCTCCAAGGAAAAAAAAAACGCCTCCATAAATGCCATTGCACCTGTACAGGCCGTACAGGTAGCCATTAAACCTGCGTTGTCCGTCCCTTACGGAACGCCCAAGTCATTAATGTCCGTGTACAAGGGTCAGTGATCCTTCGGACCAATCAAAGGGAACGCCTCCCGAAGTGCCATCTGAGCACCTGTACAGACGTACAGGTAGCCCTATATCTGCGTGTCCGTCCTTACGGAACGTCCAATTCATTAAAGTATCCGCCATTTGGATCACTGAACCAAGGGAACGCCTCCTCATAAGTGCCGTGCACCTGTATTGGACTACAGGTAGCCCATTCCAGCGTCTCCCAACTTAGGAACGCCCTTAAGTGTGACGTTACGCCGCACACTGCATTCGATTTTTTCTTTTCACCTCATCAGAAGGTGCATCCACAAAGTGCCACCGAGCACCCAGTCTTTTCAGACTTTTCCTTACCACGTCGCAGAACCCCATTTCCAAGTGAGTGCCACTTTCCACAGTAGGCACTCCTATTCCATTCAGTACCCTTTCCTGGCCATTATTTCATTTTCCTCCGAGCCTCTACTGCAGCCTAAGGGAATGTCTTCCCCTGCTTCCCGCGACTTCTTTGCCAGAGAGCTAGAGAAGCTCGGAGCCCTCATAACTCTGGCAAGGAGCCGGTTACATGGACCAGCACTTGTGACCAGTGGATAAAGGCGCAGCAGGCTGCTGCGCTGCCTGCAAGAAAGGGAAGAAAAGAGAATCAGAGGAGAAAGCCGGAGAAGCAGAGAAAAGAAAGAAAGAAGCAGCGAGGAAGGAAAGAGAAGAAGAGAAAGAAAGCATGAGCTAGCTCTCCTAGTGAACGCAATCTCTCTGCTAGTTTCCAAGCCCCAGACCATGAGCTGGACTCCCGGTAAGAGGTGGTTGCGGAGGTTCTGCACCACTTGTTGTGTGCGTGGGCATGCTGTGGATTCCGACCAGTGCCCAAGTCGGTCTCTACCTTGGGAGGAGAGCTTCCAGGGTGAACTTCTCCAAGGCTACCATGTAGCCCTGCCTGATGAACAGTCTCCTACGGCCTATCAGTGGGTACAAGTCATGGCCGACACCGAAGCCCAGGTCTCCCTTATTTCCAGAAAGTCATTGCCTAGGGGTGTCCAAAATCCAGACGAACAACGAAGAAATTCAGTTGGAATGGATTGACGGTAACCTCTATTCTGTTCCTTCGGTCCCTTCTGAATGTAAAAATGCCCTTTCTGGACCAGGTGACCAAGGAAACCACATTGTGCCGCCTGGGCGTAGTTGACCAATTCCATGATGTTTATCAGGTAATATTGGGCCGAGATCTACTTAAGCCGTATCTCCCCTGGACGCAGCTCCCACTACCAGATGCACCGGATCCCTGCAGCATGCCTCATAATCAACCCTCAATTTTAGATTCAGAGGCTAGTGCCTCCGATGTCCCAGACATCCCTTTTATTTGTGAACCTGGCCCTGACCCAGTGTCAGAGCCAGACGTTTCTCCCGCATCAATCTCAGCCTCTTACCATTTTACCGCCTACCTCCTCCACTTTGGAAGAGGTAAGCCCACCAGTTAACCCCGGACTTGCTTCCGAGGATGATTCAACGGAGGTTTGCCTTAACCCCCCTCCCAAGTTCACATCACTGCCAGAGAGGACTCTTCACCTGTGCCAGAGCACACTGCCAGCCTTGGTGACTCCGCAGATTCGCAACCTGTGGGGCCATCTCGGCCTTATCATCCAGTGCCACGGAAGAGGTTCTGGAACAAGTTCTGCCGAGACTGTGGCCGCAAGGGTCACATGTCTGCAAATTACGGAGGGTGCGCGAACCACAATATTCCGGCCATCGCAATGGCCGTCACCAATCCTTCTTCTCTAGGACCCCCAGCTAAGGGCCCTATAACCGTCGCACCCCTCCAAAGCCATTATCAGCCAAGCCACGTCAGAGCCTACGACGACTCGGCGCTTCAAATCTCCCTGATACGGGGAAGACAGAATTCCCCGAGGGGCTAATGTTGATAGACGTCGATTGATCACCATTGAAGGTATCAATCACATTAAACTGATCCTTCCGACCGTCCAATTGAGGGTCACTAGACCTCACTTCTCCAAAGTTTGTACCCTTGCAGTTGCAAGCTACATTCCAGGAGGTTACGACCTCCTCCTAGGGCAAGACATGAAGTCTCCCTCGCATTCCAAAAAGCCTAGGGGTCCTAACCCCACAACAAATCACTCCAAGGCAAGGAGTCATCGAAATTCTACTTCCTCTAGGAAGTAGTCCACCAACAGTTCTCCCCCGTTACCAAGGAGGGAGATTGACCATTCGCAGTTCCGTTGCAAAACCTGTAACGTAATAGGGCACTCTACTAATTGGCCTAGGTGCCCTAGCAAACTACCAGCAGCAGACACTGTCCATTTTCCACAAGGCCTAGCCTTCAACAAGAGACAGGAGCCTCTGTCTCCCATTTCCAAGGGCACGCTGAGAGGTATTGCACCTCCGGTACCCGTCACAGGTCCAGTCGACCTCAACTCTCTGCCAGTGCCACTTGGCAGCACTGAGCAGTGCCAAGCTCCGTCCAGCCTGGACGTAGAGCCACCACAGAACTTGACTTCTGCGCCTGGCCCCGCAGCTAGTGCCGGCGCTTAACCTACCCAAGGATCCTCCTACAGGAGATCCTCCAACAGGCATGGAGCTTACCGCAGCCCATGGCCAATCACTAGTTCCGTCTTCTTCACCCTCACCACTGTCGCCCGAGGATGAACCTCCGGCAGACCTAACCTTCATACCTCCTCTGGAAAACCAGGAACTGCCCGACCAGGAGTCAGCCTGGAGTTTTCCCCTTACGACGGCTGCCGCAGCAGCCGAAGTGAGGGCCTCCCCTGCAGTAGGTTCCACCTCTACGACAGTTGCTGCAGATACCGAGTAGGGTGTTCTCCTGAAATCCCTCAGGCTACCACTGCCTCTGCTCCTGCCGGCGTTTCTCTTGGTCCTTGCCCCAGAGTCTGTGCCTTCGTCTACTCCTAGGACTGGTATAGCCAGGTCCTGGAGGAATAAGAAGAAGAAGAAGAAGGGACGTAACCAGTCATTAACATACTAACAAAAGAGCCACATGCTCTCCTTGACACCTGTGCCCGAGGTACAGTGTCGCATTCATTTGCAGAATGATCCTGGCACCTACCCAGAGAAGGTAGCCAGCCTGATCTCTGCCAGTAGCACTAACCCTCTAACCCCTAGAAATTGTGATACTAACACTCATGTAAATGTCATAATTACCTCATTGCATTTCCCTCCTGGTAAATTAACCACTCATCATCCCCAACGCATCATTACCTCTCATTATGTATTTTAACAATTCCGTTGCTGAACTGCTGCTGTGCGTACCACACTCTGGAATGATTGCGTCTTCATTTAACTGTATTGAGTAGGTTAGGCTAACTGAATTTAGTACCAGGGCATTAGTTAGTAGCAAGTAGAATTTTCAAGTAACCTTATCTAGGGGTAGAGTAGACTGTCGTCACAAGACAACCTGTAGTTATTATTAGGCTAGACTACATCACTATATTAAGTTAGTACACTTAGCATCTTTGCCTATAAGTTAGGTAGGCCACTGTAGTTAGCTGTATCCCTGCTCAAAAAAAAAAAAAAAAAAAAAAAAACTTCAAATTGGAATAGGAGAACGGGGTAGTCGAGACGATCAATTTATTTAAGCCAAGACCTTCACACCCGAAAGGGAGTGAATGCCTTCTTAACAGGGGGAGCTGTGACGTTTATAGATCGTTCGTCTACCCCGCAATTAACTAAATAATTTGATTTGGAAAACGGCAGCCATTTCTTTAGAATATCAGCTGATTTTTAGTAACCGCGGGAAAACCCAAAACCTGCCAGCTAGAGATAGGAAGTTCCCCAGTTGGGGGAAAAGAGTCTTTTATCAGCTGTAGGACGTATCTCAAAAGGAAGGTGTAGGCAGATTGGTACTTCTTAGACCTATACCTTAAGCTCTCTTTCCTGTGACCCCTCTGCTGGCTGTATGCTTGTTTTCCAGGATTTGCCTTTGATCGTTGGGGGTTAAGCTGACCTCCAACCCCCAAGCAACCCAACTGAATTCTGCCTCAGTCGGCTGCGAGACGTGATCTCGGACAGAGGTCAAATTACCTGCCTTCCTTTAGGCCTACCCAGGGCGTGAGTGGCGCGCTGATGACCCAGGCCTCAGACAAAGGGGCCCCATACTTTCCTACAAAGAGCCACATTTTCTTCAAAGGTCCACACTGAACACGACATCCAGGTACGTCTTGTGGAACAGCATATTGCCAGTCTCTCCCAACCTATTATCATTGTGATCCTCACTCTCCCAATTCAATTTCCAGCAACAAAAGGAATTCATCCCTTTGTTCCCTCTCACTGCCTCATGGCCGCATGCTTCCCCTTGTGTGATCGTCCCAGACCAATGGAGTCATTGCATACTTCAGTGAAACCTTAAAAGTTCCTTCCCCCTCCCCAGTATTAGAGAATTAATTAATCAAAGCAAGAAGTCATTTTTCCTTTTATCTCGTTTAATCTGGGATTCTTTCCACCAGATTCCATGGAGTCACGTGCCGTCTCTCTGTCCGCAAGTGTGCATTAACCCAAGTGAATGAAAATCAGCTTGAATTGAATGAGACTATAAGCCCCAACGTGGGGGCCAATATCATTTAACTTTTCTCCAGGCCAGCACGGGCCTTTTTGTAAATAATAGTTTAAAGTAACGAGCTGAGTTTTCTGGCGACCTTCCCTCTAAAGAAAGTTTACGGTAAGTTCAAGCAATTCCCTCTTGAAATCCCTAAATTACTTCCGTTTACGTATCTAGTCTCTCACAAGGCCCTATATACGTAACAATATATCATATATATATATATATACATATATATATATATATATATATATATATATATATATATATATATATATATATATATATATATATATATATATATCAGGAGACAGAGGAAGGCGACGGCCAGTAGGACACAATCAGCATGAAGGTGGACTATTAGAAACGTTGCAATTCATTACAATTTCTTTATTCCTACGTTTCGTAATATCATTATTACATCTTCAGGGAATCTGTTAAACAATAAATAAAATTACTTTAAAATTACTTGAAAATTACTTTAAAAATTACTCTAAAATTCAACATTTGTAAATTACAACACAATTAAAAAAAAAAAACATACAGAAACGAAAAAAAAAAAAAAAAAAACCAGACCAAAGACCGCTAACCAACCTTATGCCGAGAAGGCAAGAGACAGAATGACAAAACAAATAAAAGTTAGCTCAGGTACAGTTGTGTGGAGAGGGTCTGGGTATTTAACTGGGGAACAGTGTTTAATAAATAATGAC
The DNA here is from genome assembly GCF_015104395.2 of Macrobrachium nipponense. Lineage (NCBI taxonomy): Eukaryota > Metazoa > Arthropoda > Malacostraca > Decapoda > Palaemonidae > Macrobrachium > Macrobrachium nipponense. The sequence continues at coordinate 50,497,186 of NC_087211.1, read as the reverse complement.
TAGAGTCATTATTTATTAAACAACTGGTTCCCCAGTTAAAAATACCCAGACTCCTCCACACAACTGTACCTGAGCTAACTTTTATTTGTTTTTTTTTGTCATTCTGTCTCTTGCCTTCTCGGCATAAGGTTGGTTAGCGGTCTTTGGTCTTTTTATTTTTATTTATTTATTTTTTTTTTAGTTTCTGTATGTTTTTTTTAATTGTGTTGTAATTTACAAACGTTGAATTTTAGAGTAATTTTTAAAGTAATTTTTAAGTAATTTTATTTATTGTTTAACAGATTCCCTGAAGATGTAATAATGATATTACGAAATGTAGAAATAAAGAATTGTAATGAATTGCAACGTTTCTAATAGTCCACCTTCATGCTGATATATATATATATATATATATATATATATATATATATATATATATATATATATATATATATTACCACAGCTAAAAAAAAGACTGCATGGGTGCATGGCCTGACCTGTTTCGACTTTATTTTCAAACTATTGACGTTAATGGCACGCAAATAAAGTCGAAACTGGTTAAAGCCTACGTTCTAATCTTTTTTTTTTTCTAACCTGTGGTGATTTGTGATAGACCAAATATGTGTTAATGTGATTTAAAAAAAACTATATATATATATATATATATATATATATATATATATATATATATATATTGTGACGTTTATAGATCGTTCGTCTACCCCGCCATTAACTAAATAATTTGATTTGGAAAACGGCAGCCATTTCTTTAGAATATCAGCTGATTTTTAGTAACCGCGGGAAACCAAAACCCGCCAGCTAGAGATAGGAAGTTCCCCAGTTGGGGGGTTAAGAGTCTTTTATCAGCTGTAGGGACGTATCTCAAAAGGGAAGGGTGTAGGCAGATTGGTACTTCTTAGACCTATACCTTAAGCTCTCTTTCCTGTGACCCCTCTGCTGGCTGTATGCTTGTTTTCCAGGATTTGCCTTGATCGTGGGGGGTTAAGCTGACCTCCAACCCCCAAGCAACCCAACTGAATTCTGTCTCAGTCGGCTGCGAGACGTGATCTCGGACAGAGGTCAAATTGCCAGCCTCCCAAAACAATTAGGCCTACCCACGTCGTACTGGTGGACACGAACCCCAGACCTGAACAGAGGTCAGGCCGCATTCTTCTACAAGGATACACAGAATATTGCATAAAGGTACGTCTGAAAGTGTAAACTTCAACCCAGCACCTTTTACTACCATACGACTCTTGCTAAATTCATTTTCAATTCTTATTTTTACCCCTTCTACATCAGAAGCCCTTTGTCCTCATCGGGCCATGTGCTCCCCTTTGTGACTTGTTAAAGACCTAGTTTTCGTGCATACCTCAGTGAACCATTCGAGTTTACCTTCCCCAATGTTAGAGAACTAATCAGCCTTAATCAAAGCAAGAAGTCATTTTTCCTTTTTATCTCGTTTAATCTGGGATTCTTTTCCAGATTCCAATGAGTCACGTCCGTCTCTGCCGCAAGTGTGCATTAACCCAAGTGAATGAAAATCAGCTTGAATTTGAATGAGACTATAAGCCCCAAAATGGGGGGAGGCCAATATCATTTAACTTTTCTCCAGGCCAGCACGGGCCTTTTTGTAAATAAATAGTTTAAAGTAACGAGCTGAGTTTTCTGGCGACCTTCCCTCTAAAGAAAGTTTACGGTAAGTTCAAGCAATTCCCTCTTGAAATCCCTAAATTACTTCCGTTTACGTATCTAGCTTCTCTCAAGGCCCTATATACGTAACAATATATATATATATATATATATATATATATATATATATATATTAGTTTTCTCTGTAAGTTCATGTGATTGCTGACATATGCTAATGCACTTTTATATTTATCGTAAATTCATTTCTGTCTGTCATGAAATTTTATTACTTAGGAGGTAACACATTACCACTGTTGGCGTTTTGCGTAGAACTGTGAGATATGATCTTCCCTAAGGACTCCACATTTGCACTTTGTTTTCCAAGATTCTGGGAGTCAACAGATTAATAGCTATAGCAGATTCACATCAACCGTGCATTTGATGTCTAGGCCAGTCCCTTACGACGCACCCTGATTGGCTGTTGATTAGCCAATCACAGGGCTGGAAACTCTCAGTCTCTCTCGAGAGTTCACATAGGCAGGATCTATGTTCCACCTCTCCTGAGGGAGACTTTTGAAAGACGTATCCCTCATGAGAGGTGCATAAATCCTACCCATGTGAACTCTCGAGAGAGACTGGGAGTTTCCAGCCCTGTGATTGACTTATCAACAGCCAATCAGGAGCGTCGTAAGGGACTGGCCTAGACACCAAATGCACGGTTGATGTGAATCTATTATAGGACGGGGGAAAGGTCAACTCAGATTGATCGCGCGACACACGCTGACCTTATTTAGTGAATGGTGGTCGATTTTGATTGAGGTGGTCTTATTCTGCCGGCATGGTCACTGCTCTACGGCGGTCCGTAAGTAGGTTAAGGGGCTAAGAGACTGAGAGGTCCGGTGTGGACCTCTGAATTCGGTCTACTCGACTGAGACACGGAGTAGACATTGATCAGAGACTTCGAGTCCTCTCTGGAATACAAGAAGCAGAATATATATATATTATAGTATATATATAATATATATATATATATAGATATATATAATATATATATATATATATATATATATAGTCTCAGTAGGAAAAGAAGAGCTTAGTAGGGTAAGAGACGCCACATTTTATTACCGACGCGTTTCGTTGTTTCTTCATAACAACATTCTCAAGCCTAAAAGAGACATTACAGAGTTTTAATAGTAGTAGCTAAAAAGATTATGCAATCATTATTGGCTGACAAAGCCGAGCAAAAGTACAGCAACAATAAGATAAATTATAAAATCTTTACAATGAATGACAACAGCTTACTAAAAACATTGGTAAGATAGAGATGGAAAGTTGACACTATAAATAAATGAATAAATGATTTATATTAAGAGCGAGGGATAAGATGAATTGTCAAGGTGATTAAGATCTGGTTTCCTTAAAAATATTTCCATTAACTCAGATATTCTCAATACTGATTTTTCTCTAAAAGTACCAATCGGTAGTTCCTCGTTGGACGAGAGGTTTTCGCGCTCGGCTACCAATCCGGTGGTCCTAAGTTCGATTCTCGGCTCGGGCAACGCGGAATCAGAGAAATTTGTGTCTGGTGATAGAATTTAATTTTTCCATGTAATGTGGTTCGGATCCCACAATAAGCTGTAGGTCTCGTTCTAGCCACAAAAATATCCAATCCTTCCGGCTAGCCCTGGGAGAACTGTTAATAAACTCAGTGGTCTGGTAAAACTAAGATATACTTAACTTGTAAAATCGGTGATCTGGTTGGTTTGGCCAGCAAGCAACTAGTACGAGGAGATATGCCATAATATTCGGAGATCTTGTTCGGACTGACCGCTTTGATTGGCCAATATAGGTGGCGTTACGTCTTTCCCACCAATTTGTTTTTAGCATGCTGCTGTCATTCATTTTAAAGATTTTATCGTTTATCTTATTGTTGCTATACTTTTACTCAGCTTTTTATGCCAATAATGATTGCATAATCTTTTAACTATTACTATTAAAATGGTGTAATGACTCTTTTACGCTCGAAAATGTTGTTGTATATATGTATATATATATATATATATATATATATATATATATATATATATATATATATATACCTATATATATATATATATATATATATTATATATATATATATATAATATATATATATATATATACCTATACACACACACACACACACACACACACACACATATATATATATATATATATATATATATATATATATATATATATATATATATCTTAGAGCAAGGAGCCAGGAGTCAATTCATATTAATAATTATCAATAAAGGTAAGAGGACACACACAGATGTACAGGCTGTCTTTATTGCGACGTTTCGTAATTATCCAATTAATTACATCATCAGGCTGTTAAAATGAAAAATAAAATTTCTAGTAAAATTGTAAAAACAAAACTAAAAATAAAAAATTCAGAAATGCAAAAGGTAAAAAATTAATCTTATAAAGTGTACGAAATATACACATTAAAATTAAGGGAATTAAATTATTTAAAAGGACACACATTAAATGAAAGATAAATGAACGTAAAATAAACAAAAATTGAAAGCAGCAGTGAACAGAGTTACAGACCAAGAGGTTAAGGACCGACCTAGAGGAGTGACAGCGTTAAACTAAACGTAAACATAAAAACAAATAAACAACACAAGTCAAGAAAAATACAGAGGGGAGGAGGACGTATGGGTGTTCAACGACGGAACAAGTTGTTTAATAAAGAGAGATTCCAGAATAACAAGGTCCTGCGGGTTGGTGGTATGGCCTTGGATGCAGAAGTCTTCTTTATCGATATATGTTTTACACATTTTGGAGTGATTTCGAATATTGGAGTGTTCTGGGTTTGCAATTCTGCTGCCAGTACGGAAGCTTACGCCACGATGAGAATCGATACGCACCTTAAGGAGTCTGCTGGTGGATCCCACATGGTCCCTGTTTGACATTCAGGCCAAGTATATTTATAAATAACACCAGAGGACATATAAGGCGATAATCGTTTCTTCGAGGTAAAGAGGGAACCGATGGTGAAAGGGTTCTTAGGAATTAGTTTTACGTCTATGGCATGAAAATGTTCCTGAATGATTTCTGCGAACTTTTTGTGAAATTTGAGGTCATGAGTAAATGGAAAGCATGCATAAAACTTCATTTTTGGGACAGTTAAAACTTTTGAACGTTTTCTACAATGAAATAACATTTTTATTTAACTTTTTTAACAATGCCTGTTTCCCTGCTAAGCTGGTTTATAGGAAATTAGACCAACTACTGAAAAAACATTTCATTGTTAAACCAAAAGTTTTTAACTGTCCCAAAAATGAAGTTTTATGCATGCTTTCCATTTACTCATGACCTCAAATTTCAACTAAGTTATCTGTCAATTATAATTAAATGGAATATTGAGTTTGGATGTTATAACGTTATTATACCCTAAATTTTTAATCGTATTATCATCATTATCACTTAAAACACCAATCAAAATACAGCAGCATAGACAGCGGAAGGAAAATAAAAAAGTGTCACCATCAACTCATGATAATTTTGGCCAGAATGGACTGTTTTTTAAAATTATCGCCACAATTAGAAAAAACAGGTAGGTCTAGGCGTCGATAAGACTTGATCCGTCCGATAAGCACATGATAATCATATCGACGTTGCTGTGATAGTCTAGTGGTATCTATCATGAAAGCGTTTGGTTTTTTGATGAATTGTCTGGGGTTTCTGGACCCAGGATGTCTGGGGGAACGTGATTTTGAGAAGTGTATATATTCGTCACTCCTTGTCAGGGGCGTCGTTTGTAGGGGGGCCGGGGGGAAGGGCACTTGCCCACTCAAGACACTGATGTCCGCCTCTCAATACTTAGTTTGCTCCTTAGCCTTTGAAATAATAATAACAACAACAGTAAAATCAACTCCAAGGTGAATCTTATATGGCTTCAAAATGCGCACAAATTTCCAAATATTTCTCGGGGGGTGGGGGGCTCTTGGCTCTTACAGAGGTCCCCCTACTTCCCCGGCTCGCCATCCCACACGAACGGTAACGATTGAATTATCATCTTCACTATAGCAGAGGAGTAAACAGTTCGAGTGATACGTACATTTTATTTCAGTAACAAGTATTTTACCAACGAGAGCAAGACTACTCCCTTCTTTATATACGGAGTGATTTACATTTAATATGGACCGTTATTTTTGTATCGCGGCGACATGTGTTGCACTGCATTCTTTCAACTAACCAGGAACAGCGAGTATAGAGTGCGCGAGGTAAACTGCTAAGCGCTGCGGAGCATTTAAAGTTTGGTTCAAGGACTTCTTCCCCTGGGCAGAAAGGTGCACCGATTTCAAATTAAATTCAGGCGGAAGCTGGATACTACTGGTCTCCTTAGATATTGCTAAAGGCCTCATTGTAAAGGCAGTTGGTTTAGCAGACAGGAATAACCATTCGAGCCTGCCATGAGGAATGAGATGATGGAGCCACAGGCTACCGCTTGACGTCGAACTTAAGTGCACTCCGACTGTATGTCTGGAGCACTATATAGACCGTGGTCTGGAGTTATCAGTCTAGCGCATATTTCCTGAATCAGTGGAAGTGAAAGAATAATCAGGATCAGTTGTTTTTCTTGAAAAAAAAGAACACACACTGGGAGAATAAAATGCCAGCTAAAATAACAGTTTTTATAACTTTAATATAAAGTCCAAAAACGGTTGAAAAATCTCTATATATCTAATATGAAATCATTCGAGCCTAACGTACAAAAACACTCATACTCATAGATATATGTGCTGGCACATATACATACACATTCGATAAATAAATATAATAAAAATAAAATATAAAGATTTCCTCTTGGGTAAAGCCTGAGTTAACGTGAATGAAATACTTTGACACAACTTACATACATTCAGCAGAACTTGTGCACTTGCATAAAGTAATCAACTGCATAAAATCTAAATGATATCACAAGACAAGTCTGAAAAGCAAAATGGATTCTTTCCAGCTTGATAACAACAGACTTCACGATATCCTCATGAAAAATTACATAGAGAACGAAGCTAGGTTAATTAAGGCGACTACTAACAGACTGATGAATATATCCATATGTTGCTGTTTGATGAGACACGCGCTTTTATGAAGCTGACGTTCAGTCACAACAAGTGATGTTTACAGCTGTGTTTATGGAACTATAGCGCTTCCTGCATAACAAAATCAACCGGACCTGCACAACTTGGAAAATAATGAGTGGGATTAAACAGTGAACAGCAAGATCGGATGACGTGATAATATAAACTCTAAAACCTAAAGATGATTCATAAATTAAGAAGGCTTTCCGGAAAAAGTCAGCTACAGACTATGTCGTCCAGGGCACACCTTTCACAACTCTCAAAAGTAAAATGAATCTACATCATAGATCACGGTGGCGTGATCGGTATGGTCTTGGCCTGCCCTCACGGTGGCCGCGAGTTCGATTCTCAGGCATTCCATTGAGGGGTAAGAGATATGTATTTCTGGTGAGAGCTCACGAATCTCGACGTGTTCGGAAGTCACGTAAAGCCGTTGGTCCCGTTGCTGAATAACCGCTGGTTCCATGCAACGTAAAAACACTATACAAACAAAACAAAACAAATCATGGATCCCAAGTCCTTCATAGGCCTGATGTTCTGTTGTCATAGCAGTGGTGAATTGGAGATTAGTATTACAACGAGATTTTTTGCTGTAGATTCATTGTTTGCAAGACTTTTCATGCCACCATCATATCAACAATTACTTCCATTAACGTTTTGATTTCTAATCCTTTTCCTCGCTTTTCCCAACCAAGTTCTCATAGACAACAGCGAACGGAAGACGCAATCTTGCTCAGTAAGATTTGGTAACGACAGCAGAAATTCCTGGCGGCTGCCTATAGAGCCTGCCATGTAGGCCTATAGTCGAACTGTTGAACACAATTTGAACATGGGGCATTCTAATATAGTATATATATTTTTTGTATCTTTCTCTCAAATTTTTTGTGTAGACGAACAATAGCAGTGGAGTTCCCTGGAAGTTCGTTACAGATCAAACTGGAGAATGATGTCGTGTGCAACGGTTTCGCAGAAACTCCTGTGTTTCTCGGACAACCAACCTCAGTAATAGCTGCAATGGATAAATGAAGATAAGCAAGGAGAGAAATCAATGGGTAAACATAAGTACTAAACAATAAACAAAATCAGTGTAAGATTGACCCTAAATTCGCTGAACTGCAAGTGTCAATGATTGACGTTTAGAGCTTAAGAATTAAAAATAACTCTTACGATTAAGATGCGCCGTTGTAAAGGTATTGCCTAGACCCATAACCAACCAACCAACCGTTTTCTGGTAATATATTTCTAACGTCAAAACGCAAATGTGTGTTCGCCTCTGGTTAACTTTGATAAGAAGGAGCGTAGTAGAAAATATCACTAGGATGACAATAACACTACTTACAAGAAGAGCCAAAACGTCAGAGGCCATCAGCATATAGAAGACGTAGCCCCCAGTCTATTTCGGATATGGTTCCTGCTAAGAGTGGCCCGACAGCAGCTCCTACGGAAATCAAGATCGGTAAGTTTACACCAGTGCCATTTTATACGGACTGATTGGGTTCCAAAACAGAGTTTGGTATAAAGATAGGATTCATATTTTTAATAGAAAGATATTTAGATATGTTTCTACAATAGTCAAAGTGGTGGTTCTGTCCCAATTCTGACAAATGAGAAAACTTATTAATAACTGCACAGTCAACAATCCGCGAAAGTATAGAAACCTCAATATGAAATCTGAACTTCTTTCAATTGGGATTGGGCCTAGCTGAAGTTCTAATAGGTTACTTAGCTCCTGAACCAACCTATAGATCCTGTGCCGTCGATAATGGCAGCAACGGTCGCCAGAGCCTTGGCGTTTCCCTTCAGAGATTCGTGAGTCCCGAGATCAGCAGATACGGCTGTGGTGATGAGGCTGTAGGGGCCGTTGACCAGCACCCCAAGCAAGATCAGGAGGAAGACGATCAGTCCAAACGATATGTATGCGTAGTTGTAGTACACGAAGAGCTGAAAGGACCAGAAGTTTATGTGCTTGCTAAGAAGAAGAAGAAAACTTTATATGTAAAAAAGGGATAATAAACATGAATTAAAATTGAAGTAACATTAAGTTAAACTAAATAATGGGTAAAGTAAACAATTTAGGGAATAAAGCTTTGCACCTCATAGTGTACTGTGACCGCAACTGGTAATTATTAAAGTTCCAAGGAATAAGTCACAAGTTTGGCTATGAAAAAAAGGCAGAGGAAAAATCACATTACTTTATGGTGTACGGTAATAAAGTCACAGGGGAGAAATTCACCACATTTCTTATGATTCATTATCTTTATGATATTTACGGTCTTTTGTTTATATTTATACGGAATTCCCCAATGGGCTTGTACTAAATACAGCGCAAAGGTGGATAAATACTGGGTTGAGAGGGTCACTATCTAGGAAAGGTTATTGTGACTACTTTTTTCCTGTGACATTTTTACCTGGATTCGATCTTTTCAACTAAGACTTCAACGAACAGACTGCCGAATTAGACCAATAGCCAGTATCCTTTCCATGTGTTGCGGGCCACTTACCATAGGGACGGCGATTAGGAGCATCCCGACGCAGGTGGTGGCGGGTCTCCCAGTGAAGTCCTTGAGGAGACCGGCCAGGATACCGCCGATTATCCCGCCCACGTCGAATAACGTCGAGAGGTTGGCGCTTTCGGAAGCTCCGAACGTCGCTGCGGACGGGAGAGTAGTTCATTATTTATTTATCTCCTTATACATATGAATTTTATCACATCACCTTAATCCAAATGCAAGCATTAAGCTACAGATGTCCTCTAATGTGAAGTTCACTCTACCTCTGAAATAATATATCTTCATATATGTTACTGAAGGGGAATTTTTTTTTAGTTGATAATAAGTTCGTTGTCTCGTGGGCTCGAACCATGTATGACAAGAAGTCAAGACTGCAGGTCGATCAAACAGGACGACGAATTCTGTGTCATATGGGATAACCACGGTCTAGATACGTTCTATCTGGACGTGGGGGTAACGAGTTATCGTAAACCTTCGGCTCCTGAACGGACTTCGGCAAGGGGGCATTCTCTCTCCATAATTGTTTAATATGTACACAGATGCCTTGAATGTCCAACCGAACTCACTCCCAATCGGATGCACTGTCAATGAAACAACTATAAACAACCTCTGTTACGCCGACGATATGGTTCTGATTTCCCCATTAGTGCAAGGTCTCCGACGACTCATCGTCACTTGCCGCCAATATGCAGAGGAATTTGATATAATTTACAACGAAACCAAGACCTAGTGCACGTTGCTGCTCCCGAGATCGCTTAAGCATATTGCAGAACCACAAATTTTCCTCGGAAACCATCGGCTGGAATTTGTGCACGAATTTCCGTATTTGGGTCACATTATCACCGACGACCTAACAGATACGGCAGACATTGAACAGAGGCGTCGTAAACTACGTGCAACTGGCAACATGCTTACAAGGAGGTTTGCCTTCTGTCACCGAGACGTGAAACTGCTGCTCTTCCGCTCGTACTGCTTCAGTATCTATGGGTGTTCCCTCTGGACGAACTATACCCGAAAGACCACGAGACGTATCACTGTTGTGCACAGCGACATTTTGAGACCCCTCACAACTACACTCCCCGCTACCACTCCTCCACACAGATGTTCATAGAAATCCACATGGACAATTTAAAAATCATTGTAAGGCGAACATTGTCCAGACCTGACTACTGTAACCACCCAAGGTCTCTAATTGAAATTGAAGTTATATAATCTGTGCACTAACACTTATAACTCTCAATGCATTTTTTTCTAACCAATATTATTACTGTTATTACCAGTACGTACTATGATTACTATCTTTTATGGTACCTCAGCTATTTTGTGGATAAGTGCCGATTATTCCTTTTTTTATCATGTTGTCTCATGTATCTAGATTGTGTATGTTACTGTCTGTATTTTGTATATTCCATGGCCCTGAGCTGAAATAAGGGATATTATTATTATTATTATTATTATTATTATTATTATTATTATTATTATTATTATTATTACCAACTAAAAAATTCCCCTTCGGTTAACATATATGAAAAGATAATTATATTTGAGGTAGAGCAAATTAGATATTAAAGGACATTCGTAACTTAATGCTTAATATCATAAAGATATATATATATATATATACTATATATATATATAGTATATATATATAACTATATATACATACATGATTATTAATTACATATGTAATTAATAATCACGAGCAAAAGTGAGTCAAAATTACTTACTGCTGTACTTAATGTAATTTGGCAGCCAGTATAGGAAGGTGTAGGAGACCAACTTGGCGAAGAAGAGGCACAGGAAAATTCGATGACGCCCTGAAAAAAAAAAAACAAGAATGAATGAAATAGAAAATAAAAGACAAACGGAACAGATGTGTGTATCAGTACTTGACATAAGGTAAGTGCAGGTGTATATATAAATAGAGGATGTATATCAAATTATATATATATATATATATATTTATATATATATATAATATATATATATATATATATATACCATATGTGTAGGCCTATATATCGAAATTCGAGACTCACGGGAATGCGGAGAGCACCGATGATGGAAATGGCCCTCTCTTCGCACGCAACTTCGGGGACCTTCTTGATCTCCACTTCCTTTTCCTTGCCGATGTAGGAGATCGTGGAGGCGGAGGAGGAGGACAGAGAGGACTCCTAAGGAAGAATGATGGGAGGTTTCTGGTTAACGTTTTTCGTTATCTGACACTGCAGCGTTTTGGTGGTTGCCTTAATTGTTGTCACAAGTTTCCGCAATTGCATTTAGATTTCAGTGCTTATGGTTGGGGTTTAATATATATATATATATATATATATATATATATATATATAGATATATATATATATATATATATATATTATATATATACACACAAATTACACACATTCACGTACACACACACACACACACACACACACACACACACACACACACACATATATATATAGTATATATCTATATATATATATATATATATATATATTACAGGTAATATGTGAAATGACCAATTCGCTTAGGAACATTTGAACCCCAAGGCCTAGTACTAAACACGGTGGAAACAGTGATACATCTACACTGTTTTGTCGTGTTTAGTACTAGCCCCTGGCGAGTCAAATGTATTTTGCAGTGTTTAGTACTAGCCCGTGAGGAGTCAAATGTATTTCGCCGTGCTCAGTACTAGCCCGTGGGGGATTAAAAGGTCCTCAAGTGCCTTTGATCTCCCACGGGATGGTACTAAACACAGCGAAGCCCATTTGACCTCCCGGACCAAGCGAAACAGTGTATAGACGAATCACTGTTTCATCGTGTTTAGTACTATGTTCCTAAGCGAATTGGTTATTTCACGTATTCCCTGTAACATACTATTACACATCCACAAGAGAGACGTACCCCATCGTCATCATTGGGGTCGGGCAACCCGAGGAGCGCGGGTTCGGGTACCATGACGAAGAGGACGATGACGCCGATGAGGGCGATAATGATGCCGGGCACGACGAAGGACATGGACCAGGTGGAGTCGACGAAGGCGGCGGCTATCAGCGTCCCCAGGATGTTTCCGATGGAGACGTGGGAGTTCCACACTCCGAAGATGAAGCCTGTGGGACGAGAAGAGGGAACGTTTCGTGACCTTGAAAATTCGCTGCTCAGTTTTTTATTTTGTTTTATTTGCTTTTTTGTTTTATTGTGCTTTCGGTTTTTCGTAATTCAAGATTCGTTTAGGTTTTTATTTTTGTAGTGGTTGTGTTCCGTATAACTGCGCATATTGTTCCGCGGAGTTACTTTTAATTGTTCATAAATCAAAATTCCTTAATCAGGTTTTGCTTAGTGGTTGTGTTCCGTGGAGTCATATTTAACTGTCCACAATTGAAATTTTCACTTATGGTGGCATACCGTAAAACAAGGGAAATGGCTTCTATTCGACACCTTTTAAAACTCGAAATACTTGGGAGCTGAAGTTTCTCTCAAAACGAAATACTACAGAGCATTGTGTGTATACGTTACAATTAAATGCACATGGAGGGTACAGGATCTATATTTAATTTTAATGTGGATATAGTGTACTCTGCTTAACTACATAATACAGATATATACAGTATAGCTCTTAAACGCATATATACAGCCATGAAGTACAAAGCTTAAAGAGCAAACTGGATATATGATTATGTATCAAGATAAGAGTCCGAGCTAATTTGAAACAAACTCGATCGTAATCTGCACTGACCAAGGTCTTCTGTTTATCCACTGCATTCCTCTGGGTTAAGTACTACTATAACCATTGCCATTCCTCTCCCTTTCTTCTTCTTCTTCTTCTTCTTCTTCTTCTTCTTCTTCTTCTTCTTCGTTTGCTCTTCACTTGAGAAAGATTGAAAAATGAAACGTGATACCGATTCTTCCTTGAGAATTCATAATCACGTCTCGGTGATAGCGGTTGATAACAGCTCTCAAAATGCCTCTCTCTCTCTCTCTCTCTCTCTCTCTCTCTCTCTCTCTCTCTCTCTCTCTCTCTCTCTCTCTCTCTCTCCTCCTTAGTTTTTATCTTGTAGAGTTATCAGCGCACCTCGTCAGTCTTTTGGTGCCCAGATAAGCAATGACGAGTTTTTCTCCTCGAGGCTACACAATTCAGCGGTTCGTTTAAGAGATTGTCAGGTTGCGATATATTTTTACCTTGAAGTTGGTGGTTCTGTCTCGAGTCGAGTGGACTCGCGATTATAGAATAATGCTACAAGATAGAATAGGTACCCCTGGCAGACACACTCCAAACCCTAACTCTCTGTCTCTCTCTCTCTCTCTCTCTCTCTCTGTCTCTGCATTGTTGACCATTCTTACACTGGTTCACCCAACGCCAATCTACCTATCCAATCAGTCTCCCTCTCTCTCTCTCTCTCTCTCTCTCTCTCTCTCTCTCTCTCTCTCTCTCTCTATCTATCTCTCTCTCTCTCTCTTTCTTGACGAAGAAGACAAAAGGAACTTCAAAAGAAAATCTCAAGTATTCCTGAAGTAATTCCAAGCAACACTATTACCAATTTGTCCTGACGAAGAAGACAAAAGCATCTTCAAAAGAAAATCTCAAGCATTCCTGAAGTAATTCCAAGTAATTCCAAGCAACACTACTACCAATTTGTCGAAGTCTTTCGAGACCCAGTAGATTAGGAGGACATCAAACATTAAATGACGACGATTTATATTAGACGTTTTATACGATGATTAGTGAGAGGGTTTTTTTAAGGGTTTCGGATATATATTCATCAACAACTTTGAAGTGTTTTGTTTGCTTTGCATTTTGGTTGCAAAAGGAAGAAGAAAAGATAGATTACACTGGTTAGCTTACAACAAAGCTAATAATTGTTCGGTCGAAAAAGAAAAAAAAACAACTATTCATACCAGGTTATTAATGAATCCGTTAATAAAAGTCACTAAACTTGTTTGTTCTCACAACACAGGTGTCTCCAGTGACAATGTGATACATTCGACTGAACCAATAATACCACATTATAAAATAATTCACCTTCGCTGTTTCCAAGCTCAGAATTTCCAGCGATCAAAAAAAAAATAATAATAGAAATAATATGAATAAATATAAAGTAATAAGTGTCTTACCTCTGCTTGATTTCCCGTACCACTTTCCAACAGCCGCCACCACACCTGGCCAACCTGTTGATTGGGCCAAACCGCTGAGGATCTGGAAAGGGAGATACAAATGTGATATATGTATGCGTCTATATGTATATATCATATATATAAACAGGTCATATAGCTATTAGCTTCATAGTAAGCTATAATTTAGACGCATTCGTGCCCAATCGTCTTGAATAATGTCTGGTAGGTCCATAGCTCATTTTTCTAATTTGAAATAGATCTTTGATAACCGGGGTAAATTACCAAGGACATTCGGCTTATCGAACGGGGAGAGAGAGAGAGAGAGAGGTGAATAAAAACGATGGCATTTTTGAGACCTGAACGCAGGGACTGGCGACCGTGAAAACACTCCCAGGTTAAGATAAAGGGGTCTCGCAACGGGCCGTCGTTCTATTTTGAAATCATTCGTCATAATCTGAAGGCAACAACAAGTAACACGAGACTTTCTCGTGACTTCGATTGAGAACTTTGAACCGCTACGTGATAGACATTGAATAAAAATGAAGGGAGGTGGGGGCGTGGGTCGGTAGGATGGGTGACTTGGAAGCCCTCTAGCGACTGTGATTTGAAGGTGGACTTCAATCTTGTTTTTCAAGACAGGTCTTCGATTAGCCTCTGGAAAACTGGATCAAACGAGTCAGAAACGGCTGGGAGGCCTTGACCGCCTATGACCTGGTTCTGGATTCGAAAATATTTTGTCATCAAAGACTGTCTGGTCGTGAGGGTCGAAAACTCCTACGCTTTGACCTTCATCTCAGTTGGGTGAATCTTAAAACTGGAAACTTAATGACACTGATCTGTGGAGCTTCGTTTGTGAGTAAAAGATTATGCAAATTAGCTATTTTCTTGCTAAGAAGGATGTCACCAGCAAAAAACGATATCACAGTAATTGCAATATTCAACCTCCATTAATTTTCTGCATAGAAAACACCTGCAGCCTCACACCTCTTAAGCTTACAAGTGTCATTTGAGGAAAAAATATGATTCATTCGACGTTTTACCAACGCGAGACTAAATCCATATAGATTCTAATATGCACGATCGATACAAATATTTGTAAAAACGTACATCGTAAGATAAGCGATATTTTAAAGAATACCTCATCAAAAAGATATATACTCCAAAAGTAGAGCTGTCACTGCTCAGCCAGAGAATGGGAACACAGACGTAAGCCTTGAAAGTACGAAGCGGGCTAAAGATTTTGAGTTTCGAGAAATAATCATAATCAGAGCATATCTGTTTTCCTTGTGTCAATCAGGGAATAACAAATTTACTCCTAGATAAAAAAAAATAGAAGATAGACTTTTCTGTATCCCGCACGGAGGCACATCTGCCCCTTTCTAATTTACACGCACTCTTGCCGATATCAGTGACCTAGCTACAGGTTGTTCCAGGGCGGCCAGTTGGTTAGGTAAGGTATTGAAGGGCATAAGAGACTTGGTGTGACCCTCTGGGATCATCCAATCAACTGAGACACCCTAACCCTCTCGTCTACCTGTGTTTTCAGTAGTTGATGTAGAGGAATTCTAGTTGTGTCCCTCGAGCGGAACACTAAGGGCCTCTGGCTTCATTACCCTCTGCCTTTAACTTTTCCTGCGTTCCCTTTAGCCTTCTCTCCTGCCTGTCCAACTTTCATTATATTGTACCTTTTTTAAGATCTTATTGAAAAAAAAATTACTCGGGGTAGTCCTAAATGATTTTACTCAAGGCTCTGTTAATTAGATTGGCTGGTGCAGTAATTACGATCTAGAACTGAAGAATTGATTGTAGATTCATCTGGCTTCAAACTAGCACGGGTTAGCGATGATGTCCCCTGTCATCACCTAACCTAACCTTTATCTTAACAACCTAACCTGAACAAACAACCAAAACCTCGGTGACTGAGACACCGAGTCCAGACTCCACTTACTGCACTGCTGGGTCCCGAGCAGTTTTATCAACAATCGTGAATTTGTGTATGTGTGTATGCATGTCCAATTAACTTCATGGTCTCACCCGCCTTACCTGAGCTAGGAGGAAGTACCAGAGCTGATGGATGCCGAATGTGTACCCGAGGCCAAACATCACGTTGAAACATCCGGAGAGCAACATCCCGACGCCAAGGAAGATTCGAAGATCCATGCGCTCGGCGATGGCGCCGCTGGAATGGCAAAACACAGGTCAACGGTTGGAAAATTCATTTTTATTTGTTTTATATCTATGATAAACAGTATTATGCGCACATTTTCCTCTCTCTCTCTCTTTTACCTGACGAAGATACCGAAGGCGTAGGCGAACAGGAAGGAAGAATCGACAAATCCGAGAAGTGTGGAGGAGTCATCGGTATCTGTAATATGACGCGAGAGGAAAAAAAGAAGTTAGTAATCCGTCTCCCCCGAATCTCTCCTTGTGCCATCTCCCTTTTCCTGCTCTTCCTGTTTCTCGTTTGTCTATCTGTTTAGTAGCGTTTTCGGAAATAACAAGGATGCTTGATATCTTTCCAATTTTTCCTGGGGGTTGGGGTTAAATTGCTAAAATTTGAATAACAACCATAATTACGACATGCCTTGTCCAAGTAGGCCTATGTAGTACTGTATTAGGTTAGATCATGCGTTCTGGAGTCTTCAGTATATTAGTATATGCTAGTAATTGATATTTTACCTTGACAAAACAAAAGCAATTGTCTGCTAAGCATACGGCTCCCGTCAAACTAAGTTACTGAAGTCAGTAACATTATCCCTCACATATGCAAGCGTTGCATTTGTCAGTATCATAAGCTTCCCTTATATCCAAGACAGAATAAAAAGAAAAAAAAAATGAAAATGCCGTTTACTAACCAAATGGCTTCCAGTCACACCAGTAGGGGTCATCATCCACGGAGATATTTTTTGGGGGGGATCAATCCGGTGCAGTTTCGGTTAAGGACGTTCTTGACCACGGAGGTGGGTTTCCGGTTGATGTGGTAGGAGCAGTAAACGAAGAACGTCAGGGTTAAGATCAAAGCCTTGTACCTGGGAAGGTTAAAGAGAGAGCGCTTAATGACCTTACATAGTGGGACAGTTAGAATAAGAGAGTACTTGATAACCTTGTACTGGGACAGTTAAAATAAGACAGTACTTCATAACTTTGTACTGTGACATTTAAATTAAGAGATTACTTGATAACCTTGTACTGGGACTGTTGAGATAAGAGATTACTTGATAACCTTGTAATGGGACAGTCAAAATAAGAGAGTACTTGATAACCTAGTACTGGCACAGTCCAAATAAGAGAGTACTTAATAACTTTGTACTGTGACCTTTAAAATAAGAAATTACTTGATAACCTTGTAATGGGACAGTTAAAATAAGAGAGTACTTAATAACCTAGGACTGATACAGTTAAAATAAGAGATTACTTGATAACGTTGTGATGGGACACAATTAAAATAAAAGAGTACTTGATAACCTTGTACTGGGAACAGTCAAAATAAGAGAGTACTTGATAACTTTGTACTGTGACATTTAAAATAGGGGATTACTTGATAACCTTGTACTGGGACACATAGAATAAGAGATTACTTGATAACATTCTACTGAGACAGTTAAAGTAAGAGATTACTTGATAAACTTGTAATGGGACAGTTGAAATAAAAAGAATACTTGATGACCTAGTACTGGGACAATTAAAATAAGAGAGTATGTGATAACCTTTTACTGGGACAGTTAAAATAAGAGAGTATTTGATAACCTTGTACTGGGACAGTTAAAATAAGAGAGCATTTGATAACCTTGTAATGGGAATGTTAAAAATAACCCTTAATAACCTTGTACTGGGCAGGTTTAAAAAAAGACTTCATAACCTTGCACTGGGAAGTTTAAAAAAAAATGTGAATATCTTTACACTAGCAAGGTTAAAACATTCTCAATAATATAGTATACTGGGAAGGTGTGTGTGTGTGTGTGTGTGTGTGTGAGAGAGAGAGAGAGAGAGAGAGTGCTCTAGAGCTATGTCACTGTTAAAATCCGATCGATGGTTGATTGTGACCGGAGACTGACTTCTTTCGTAATGACCAAAACAACGGACCCCACCAAGCCCTTGAACCCCCACACAGCCCCAACAGATAATAAAATCGTGTCTGTATCGCAGATCGGAAGACGAGCCGACGTATGATCCAAAAAGGTTTTACTTAATCTCGACGTTATGCAATTTCACTGAAACCTTGATAATAATCGAAATGAGAAGGGTTAAGAGTAAAAATAACGTTACCTCGCTACACCAGTAATAAAATAAAAGTGTATGTAACCCGGCCGTACAAAAAATGTAATTTATAAAATGGAAATCGATTTACCATTCATTTCTCAAAAGAGGAAAATGCGACTCAAATATAATATAATGAATAATAAGAATAATAAAACGAAACTATTAAGAGTGCGGGTGACCTTCACTGCTCAAGTACTACTAAGTGTTCAGAGACCGCGATAGACTCAGTGACGAAGCTTTTTAATGAAGACACAAGGTGATCCGCAGGATACGAATTTCTCCGATAAGACTTTTTACTTTATCTCTCCTATATGCTTCGGTTGCTATGAAACAAAGGGTGATTATCCATACGTCGGATTATAAAATCTTTTGTATCTCCGTCTCGGCTTTAGTACGTACAAGGTATATGGGTCTACGGACTCCGTACTCTAATTTGAAGGTCAACAGCACGGCAGTGAAGTGCCTTTATCTAAAAAAAAAAAAAAAAAAAAAAAATTTAGTTACATAGATTCACTGGAAGAGTCAGAATCGCCTGTAAAAGGTCGCTTCTAAGCTGTCAAAGAAAATACAGTTATGGAAAGACGGTACTTGAATCTTGAGCGAGTTAAATACTAGCTAAAACTCACGTTTTCTATACCAAGGTATAAAAAAGGAATGAAACCTGGTTATGCTACTTTTATCATCTGCTAATATTTAAGAAGTCAGTTTAGGTTATCTCCCCCTATCTGTCTATCTTTTGATGTATCATAAAAGTATCATTTTGCTTGCTAATGGGACGAAATGGAATATAAAAATTCAGGCCAAATCCAGAAGCTGCGACCCTTTAGGTAATTCAGCGCTGGTAGGGAAATTGAGAGTAAAATGGGTTGAAATGTGTAAGAGGAGGAAAATTTCCAAGTTCCACCATGAGACAATTGTCAGAAGAGGGTGGAGAGTAAGATGGACGAAAGAGAATATGAATGGAAGTACAAACGGAGGCACAGTAAAAGGAACGAAGGAAGTTGCAGCCAGGGCCTGAAGGGACGCTGCAAAGAACCTTAAGTAATGCCTATATAGTGCACTGGCGGCACTACTTCCTTTGAGACTGCTTTTATATATATATATATATATATATATATATATATATATATATATAATATATATATATATATATATACACACACACACACACACATACAATACTGTTCGTTGCTCAAGGATCATTATCCGGGAACAAAATAGGGTCAAAATGTGGAAAATACACATTAGCGTATGCTAAGCGTACGAAGACAATACAAACCATCTTCACGTGCTGATAGAAGTGTACAAGAGTGTGTGTGTGTGTGTGCAAAATAGTTAATATCATTCATTACGTAGACAGCACACATCAATGAAAGAAAATGGGATAGGAAATGAGTAGCAAACATGAAAATTGTAAACATGCCAACAACTCACGCCAGAATCTTTTGAGGCTGATTAAGCCCCGTGCAGCAGAGCTTGTCGATGGCCCTATGAAAGACTGTCAATTTTGCCATGACGCCTCTTTTTAAGCCTTCTTTCCCTCTTTTATCAGCTTTCCCAAGTCTCCGTAGCTGCGAATTCAGTTTCCGATTGTGCCTATTCGTAGGTCTATTTCGGTGCTTGACGAAGCACGCCTGCCTCTTGACTACTGAACGCCGCGGACCTTCCTCCTCGTTATAAATCCTCCTGTCCGTTAGTGATAATCTCTCTCTTCCAAGTGTACAGTGTGACGTTTGAAGATAGCATTGATAGTCACACTTGTGTTAATTGATTGGCCGTTCACTGATTATATAATGCGGTGACGAAGTCTTATTTTTTTTCACTGCACCGAAAACTGGGCGGTGTCCTCGAAAACGCTCTATTTGATCCGGCAATTGCCTTTAGGAAATCGTAGTGGATATTTTTTACGTTATGAAAGTAGGACGATGCATCCTTGGATTAGTTACGCGAAGTTATGGTATTTTGGTACCGTATAACGCCAAAACTGGAATAAAAGCAACCATTTCCATGGGAAATAGTCACGGAATAATGTCAGCTTACGTAGACTTATTTTTGAGAAACCTAGCTGTGGTTCTTGATGATTTCCTAATATGTGCACTCACTTAATCACAGTATATTCACATGAGTTGATTTACTGTTGATTTAAGGATATACAGAATACGAAAATAAATAGTAGCAAACTTTCATCACTAGACAACATACTTCCAACAAGAGAAAAAATAGTATACGTACCATGGTATATCCAGCCTTGCGTGTTGATATATATATATATATATATATATATATATATAAATATATATAATATAAATAATATTAATTATTATATATTAATATTAAATAATAATAATAATAATAAAAGGATATATATATTCAATAATAATAATAATAATAAAAGGAGCCCATAAAAACACCAAAATATAGGAAGAATGTACTGTTTCACAGACAGCTGTCTCTCTTCAGCTAGGTACGTAAGGAAAGAGAAGAGGTACAGAAAAGGCAGTATTTATACCAAGAGATCCATCCGCAATTAAGCCAATTTAGGTCACTCCTGTTGATAATTCCTCTTTAATCCTCTTAAGCGTTGGTTGAAGGAAGATTTTATCTTCGACATCTGAATCCCAGGCGCCCTTTGAGATGTTCATTACCTGTCTTTGTTTAATCAAGGCCGATTCCATCATCTGACTTTTGTATCGACAGTTGCTGCTATAAATTATACGTGACAAATTCCAGTTTATTCTGTGTTTATGGTTATTTATATGGTTGAAAATAGCCGAGTTCTGTTGTCCATACCTAACTGACCATTTATGTTGTATTAATCTCTGGGGAAGTGATTTTCCTGTAAATCCGATGTAAGATTGGTCTCATTCTAGGCATGGGATTTTGTATATTCCTGAGTCTGTGTGTTTTGTCTTTTGTTGGACGTTAATCAGGGATTTGGCTAACATATTTGGGTAGATAAAAGCAAAAGGGTTAGATTTTCCGAGAGTCTGGGTCAATGTCTTGATCCTGTCCAGGTGTGGAATTTTCATTTTATTGTTGGGTGTCTCCAGTCTTGTCTTGACGGGGTCGGTAGTAAATTATGTTTGCTTTATGAATCGCTTGCTCAATTATATGGTCAGGATGCCTGAAATACAGAAGTTGCTTATGAATTACTTCAAATTCTTTTTCCAGGAAATCTGGGGAACAAATTCGTAAGGCTCTTAAGAATAGGTTGCTGGCTATGCCTGTCTTGATAGGAATGTTATGATAACTAAACTAGTGAATGTATGAAAGTAAGAATGTTGGCTTCTGTATATGGTAAATTTGTATCCTGTCGTGTCTCTAATTATTAAAACATTAAGAAAAGGAATTTTTTATGTTTCCCATTCAATATTAAAATTTGATGCTGGGCACTAATGCATTTAATTTTGAAAGGAATTCGTCGAAATTGCCCCATCTATTATCCCAAAATGTTAGAATATCATCGACATATCTCATCCATAGCATGTTTTGGGTTTTATTGCATTTATTACTGCAGTTTCAAAGTACTCCATGTATAGATTGGCTAGAACAGACTTACAGGACTACCCACACTACACCCGAAATTTTGCTCATAAAATGACTCCCCGAATGGGAATGCCTAATTGGATACACATAATTCAAATAACCTTATTATTTTGTCAAGACCCAATGGGAAATTATCTGAATAGGGAGCTAATTTTTTTCTCAAACTGTAGAACGCCCTGTGCTGGTACTTTTGTGAATCGGGAATCTACATCAAGGCTTAAATATTTTATGTTGTGAAGTGGTGCTATATGTGCTTCTCTGAATTTGTGACAAAAATCTTCTTTTAGGCCTTGATGTAGATTCCCTGTTCACAAAAGTACCAGTACAGGACGTTCTACAGTTTTTGAGGGAAAAAATTAGCCCCCTATTGAGATCATGCCTGGACTGTGACCAATCTTACATCGGATTCACAGGAAAATCACTTCCCCAGAGATTAATACAGCATAAACTGTCAGTCAGGTATGGACAACATAACTTGACTATTTCCAATCATATAAATAATCATAACCACAGAATAAACTGGAATTTGTCAAGTATAATCTATAGCAGCAACTGTCGATACAAAAGTCAGATGATGGAATCGGCCTTGATCAAACAAAGACGTAATGAACATTTCAAAGGGCGCCTGGGACTCAGATGTTGTAGATAAAATCTTCCTTCAACCAACGCTTAAGAGGATTAAAGAAGAATTATCAACGGGATTGACCTAAATTGGCTTAACTGTGGATGGACCTCTTGGTATAAACACTGTCTTTTCTGTTCCTCTTCTCTTTCCTTACCTACCTAGCTGAAGAGAGAGACAGCTGTCTCTGAAATATGGTACTTTCTTTCTATATTTTGGTGTTTTTATGGGCTCATTTTATTAGATGGAATTCTGCTGTAACAGAACCTTTTAACTAGTAATAGTATATAATATATTTATATCTATATATATATAGATTATATATATATTTATATACACTATATATCTCAAAAGGCTAAATATCTATAAAGTTAAACCAGTTGTTTAATGTAAACAGCCGGAAAGTAATGTGCGATCGTGCCAAATTTAAAATTATTTCATAGCATTAGCGTAATCGTAACTTTGCTGCTTATTCAAATTTATTTACACAAATCACAGACACGATCATGACACTTATCGCATCAGTGAGATCGTCTAGGATTGATTTCCTGGAAGGCAAAGCAGTCTTGGTACTACTCTTTTTAAAATCCTTTACGCCTCAGCTACTTTTGGCAGTGAATTGGCTTTAGTTTACCATTGTGATACTACCGTATGCACTATAGACTTATGGATCTTGAATGACTCTCAAAATCAAAATTTTATATCTCCTGTCCATTTTCTACCTTTGCTGTTGTGACCATATTGCAACTACTTATTCTTCCTTCAGTTACCCCTATTCTTTGTGATCCTTGCAGTCACATGCTGAAGTTCTCTATATTAGACATTTAATCTTTCTTTAGACTGTAAACTCCACTCCGTCACCACTGATTTTTCAATGATGACCTGATTCTAATTTTACTTACATGCAAAATATGCTTTAAAAATTACTAGAGTATTTTATTATAGATCAAAGTGGCTCACTTTGACTCGAATTTTTGTATGAAATAGTCCACAGCAGGAATTTGGTCGGCCTTTTACCTCTCACTACGTCTACTCCCTCCTCTTCGTGTGCCTTCCACTGTCGTCTAGGGCTTTATTACTAGGCTTACATTCAAAGTTCGTTTTTCCCTTTGGAGAACTCTTTGCTTTGATGTGCATTTAAAAATACCCTGAGCCACCAGCTGCCTACGTTTCTGATGTTAACTTTGGTGGTCCAAGAGTTGTCTTGGCTACTTATTGCTGATCTCTGGTTTGATTCTTGAAGGAATTAAGGGTGAACTGGTGATCTAATTTCTCCAATACTAAACTCCTGCACACATATTTTTTGAAGCATCGTCTAGTTCAGTCCTTTCAGTCCTTGGGCACTCCAGTTCTTCAAACCACTGTCTTATTTTTTAACTATGCTACTGTTAAATCGCACAAATGTATAACTGGTTCACTTAAGGTAGATTCTTGGATGATCCCTATGCCTACGAGACGTTAGTTTGGCGGCCGCTGATTGGCTGGGAGCTGCCTACCTCCCGGTACCAGCCAATCAGCGGCCACCAAACAAACGTCTCGTAAGAATAAGGCTCATCTGAGAATCTACCTTAAGTGAATCAATTATAGTCAAGCTCAACTTTTATAGAATGCTTAACTTTAACTCTTTTGTTTCCATTCTCAGTGCCACCTCAGAGAAATTGTATTCATTCATAGATAAGGTAGACCAAGGAGCTGTCGCTACATGCCTGAGGCACTATTCAATTCATCTCATTATTTTTTCCACTGGTTATCAACAACAGTGGGTTGGTTAGTTTAGATCAGCCTACAGTTTTGGTTACCTACCTAAAAGGAAAACCTTATACAGTTGTAAGGAAATCTATAGCTAAGACTGGATTACAGATTAGAATAGAAATCTTCTCAATTAACTGATAAGTCCATTGTCTGTGAAATACCTTACACTATTTACGTCACAAAATAAGATTAAGAGTGATGATAGCGCCTTTGTGGAATTCCCATTTAATTAATCGGTTCCAGAAGGGTGCGTCAAGAAATAACTCACTTTGACAATATTCGCTTTGTCATTGTCTCTACTCGACCATCAAAACACTAGTCGCGTTTGCAGTAAGCATCATTCGTCTGTTAAAATAATTTTGTGAGATAAGTAACAAACTACTTCATATCATAACATTATTAAAGATCTTCAGATTATTTGTTCCTAAAAAATAATTTTCTAATAATATTTTTGCACACACACACACACACACACACACACACACACTGGAATTTTTACATGATTATTGGATTATTGATGAAGGACTGAGTAGCTTTAGATAAAGGATCCATATAGTTGATGTATTTGTCGTCTAATGATGAATTGCATTTTCCAAAAAAAGGAATTTGTCTTAAATCTTTCTTACAAGTGGTGTGACAAGTGCACTGGTCATTGTCGCCGATTTTAAGACTAACATGGAGTCACAGCAAAGTCACAGAACCTTCAAATACTTGAGATGTCATTATACAACTACCAGGTTATCGATAACCACGACTGGACCATAAGCTTCGTGTACAAATCTCTATAATCAACTTATTTAACCACAATACAGCCTAATGATCTCAGTAATCTATTTGAAAAAAAAAAGAGAGTTAAGGACACTGCTTTAACAGCCTCAATAGGATTAACATGGTTTAAGGAAGGTGTGTCAGGAACATTAAATAACTTCTATGTAAGCTGTGACGATTGTCATTTTCAGTGGCTTTTGTATAGAAAGAGGGTGACAAGGAAAACTGTAGGTACCAATTAAAAGTCAGAAGGGAACACTGAAGTCACGTCTGTTAGGATTTGCACGAGTCTGCTTTACCAAGCCATGATACTCCTTGATTTTCCTGACTCATCCTAGTATAGTTTGTTTATGGAAAAACTCGCTTTTGTATTCGTTTTCAGAATATGGTTAGTATCAAAATATGAATTATGTCTGTTTGTTAAATGCTGGCCTGCGTTACCTAAACTAAAGTATAACTTGCAAAACATACATCACAGCTGAGCCAAGTCTTGGCTGAGCCCATGTTTGGCTATAAAAAAAATGCTAACGGCACAAGCAAATCGGCACCTCCTAATTTTACTATATTTTTTTCAGTTCTTTTTGTTTAATTTTCCAGTCCCTTTTTTTATTATTTCCAAACGTTGGCGTTAAGTTTGAGAAATGACATTGGCTTGATTGTGACATTTGGCGAAAGAAACAACGTGTAACGATAGATTCTCTTATGTTTGACCATTGACAGCAATCTGTATGTCAGATTGTCAGTGCACTGTGCACAAAGCACCATAATCTCTTGCTGGAGACTGCAGAGCATGTGACTGTGTCGTTGATCTTTTTAGCAAAAGTGCAGTCGTTATAAGTGGATTTTCGCCTCATTTTATTCGTTATACGAAGCAATTTACCAACGTTACTACACCGAAGGTTAGTAAATACCTAGTCCTCAGTGAGACTCCTATTGACCAAACAGTTAAGTTACCTAGTACATAGCCTAGGTCTAGGCCTAGATGTGAGGCTCATGTGTGTGTTACCTAGTTTGCATGTGAATATAACTATAAAAAAAAAAAACTTTTTTTTTGTTTTTTTTTCATCGGTCCATCCGGCTTGGTTGGGTTTTTTTTGTTATGGTAAACACTGCGTCCCGGGCTTTAAATAGTTACGCTACGTGTAAGTTTTAGGTAAATAAAAGGATATTTGGGTGTACATTTGCAACTGAAAAGTGTTTTAATAATTTACTGTATGCGAATTACACCATTAATATTCGAAATAGGTTATTGTTATTATTGTTGAATGTAAGCTCCCTTTTCGGGGTGGCGAATGGAACAGCCAGACGCAGTGGCGGGAAAATTGCTTCTCTCGCTGTTCACTACGGCAAGATGTCAACGTATTACTTCATTATACGTAAGTATATCAGTATGTACTGTTAATTTTTATAAAGTGCGTTTCAGCCAGATACGATATGACGTAACTTGGTTTTAGCATCTGTTGATGAATTTGCGTCTGGCTGTTCCATTCGCCACCCCGAAAAGGCAGCTTACATTCGACAATAATAACAATATTCTATTTCGAATATTAACGGTGTAATTCGCATACAGTAAATTATTACACTTTTCAGTTGCAAATGTACAACCAGATATCCTTTATTTACCTAAAACTTACACAGCGTAACTATTTCAAGCCCGGGACGCAGTGTTACCATACAAAAACACCACTGGAGGATGGACAGATGAAAAAAAACAGAGTATAGTAACTACCATTTCACCCTTTAGATTATTGGTTGTCTTGAAATTTTAAATTTCAGTATTCGAAAGGTGATATGGAATGATTACTAATGTACTAGCTAGGTACATTGAGCGTAGTTTCGAGTTTTCCTACATACCTAACTTTTAGCTACTCTGTCTAGGTGAATTCTAGGCCTATAGGTGTATGACACTTAGGTTAGGCTAGCTTGAATTTAGATCTATTTTATGATGATTATTTCGTAGATTATTTATTATATAAGCTGCATGACGCGAAATAGTATAGGTTTATTGTTTAGACCAGTATTTGAAGCAACCTTATTTCCAGAATCAGTATGTTTTTAAACAATGGACCTAGCTACTACACTAGGTTGGGGGAAAGATCAAAACAAGTGAACCGCACCAGAAAAGAGGATGCTAAATGGTCCTATCCTATGTGACCTGTATAAATCACAAGATAGACTAGGCTTAGGCAGTTAATTTTAACATGCGTGTCATCGAAAACAATTGACAAGACAAATTTTAGAATGCACTCACTGACTATCACGGCTGGCCACCCTCTGAAAAAGTACTTTTAACGCGTCCTGACACTGGAGATGGTCATTAGTCACGAGTTGTTCTTTGTGAGAGAAGGAGTTAAAGACCTCTACTCTCCTTTGGAAGTAAGTATTTTCTTCAAAGTTAGAAATTAAGGCCATATTTTAAGATTTAAACAAAGGGTAATGAAAAGGGTGGCCAATGCAGGCCCACAACACCAAAACGCTTTCAAAATTTTTACTTATGATTAAAAAACTTTAGAAGATTGACGCCATCTCGATGTTTGCGGATTCGCTTGTGTCAACAAACTTCCCATATCCTGTGCTAAATCCGTACACCGCTTGTACTCATAGACGCTGGAGCACTTTCATCACAACAATCGTAAAACGCTCCCTTGCCACGACGATTTTTAGGAAACTACGGTTTTGGTAAAAGACTAGATAATTATTTAATTAAATAGTAAAACATCAATATTTTACATATCTATGATGATTAATTAGAAAATATTAGTTATCCGAAAAGTAACTCAATTCCTGACTCAAATTTAAGTACAGTAATTGTTTTTCGGAAGTAGAACTTTTTTTAAGTCCTGTATTATGACGTCACAACATCTTTACTTTCTTACCAATTGTAAATGAATTGCTATACTACTCAACTTTCTTGCAGAACAGTTACCAATTATTCATGCAGATTGTTATCAGCTATTCTTGTAATTGTTATAATCTTAATGTGCAAATATATGTTTATTATTTACATTTTGGATATATGAAGATGTTTTACCGCCGGATTACCGCCGTAGGGTGACTCAATCGCATTCGTTCCCTGGGCCTCTTGTCTGTTTTCGCACTATAAGAAATTAATGGGGCCGAATTTGCAGTGACCAGAAAGTCATTAAAAGAGGAAAGTTAGCATTGAGGAGCATATGTTTTGATTGAGAAAAATACAAATTTATACAATAGTTAGCTAGCTT
Organism: Macrobrachium nipponense; assembly: GCF_015104395.2. Lineage (NCBI taxonomy): Eukaryota > Metazoa > Arthropoda > Malacostraca > Decapoda > Palaemonidae > Macrobrachium > Macrobrachium nipponense. The sequence continues at coordinate 50,468,646 of NC_087211.1, read as the reverse complement.
GTAAAAGATACTTGATTACTAAAAACTTGATCGGCAGTTAAGCAGCATACCTACTATATATGGGTTTCAGAGACAGTGCAAGCACGTTTTTTGGCAATATTTCTGTAACAAACACTCATATCAGAACGAGAATTTGCTATAGTGTATTACAACCAGTGCCGTAATTTATAAGGGTATTGTGAATCACTAATTGTAAAGAATAACGACACTTGTCCTCGTACCAAGAAACAAAAACTCCATTATCCAGAAATGGATATGAACACAGCAGTAAAAAGCTCCACCTATCCTCTCCCCCCACCTCCACCACCACCCCTGTCCTTCTTCCTCCAAACTGGGTATAAGACTTACACAAAACGTGAAAATTGGTGAAATTAGCCTATGTATTAGAAGTATATATACATAAATATTAAAGCAATTTTATCATTATTGCATTTCTATGACAACTAGAATTCATGAAAACAGTTTATAATGATGCATCGGCGTATGTGTGAAGCTCCACTAATGTGGCAACGATGATTTTGCCATTCTTAGCATGAAAACATTAAAGGTACATTTATTTCTGGCATACAGTTATTAAAAAAAATCCAAATACTAATATAGACTTAAATCAATGAAAAGTGCTAGCAAAAACATAAAATTATAATCCACTAATCCGTCATCTGCTCCGCGATGGTTTTCGGCAGCCAGATGTAGGACAAGGTTAGAAACATTGGATTGTATCTACTTTAGAAATATCTGTAATTTTTCATGGTAATTTGGTTGCAAAAAAGGGATAATAGACATGAATTAAATAAACATTTTGAAGTAACAAAGTAAAGTTAAACTAAATAATGAGTAAAGTAAACAATTAAGGGAATAAAGCTTTGCACCTCGTAAACAGTATTGTCGTCTGCTGCTCGTAACTGTGTTTGTGGAGTGAGCGCTTAGAACCAGGAACAGCAACATGGTTCAAGTGCAATTTGGAGTCGATTAAGACCAATAATGTGTATAATGTGGAGTTTCATTTGTGATGGCGGTAAGGATAAAACCACCGATTACAAGGTAAAAATGAATTCAGTTCAAACCATGACCCCGGGAATAACAAATTTCATACTTTCACTAATATAGGCAACAAACTGTTGTTTTATTGTGCTGATTACAACTGCAGTAAGATCAATAAACGTTGCATATATACGCTAACATTGTTCAAATGAGTGCTGGAAAGGCTGGGAAAGATGGTGGATTGTCCGTGGTTAGACCAGCCAACCTGACGATAGCCGCCATATTGGATTTCAACACTGCCTTGAAAACATATTTGTTCCGATACGTGATACAAACCATCGGTCCTTTAACAATAGGAAGTAGCTAGCGGCAGCTGAACGGTCGTAAGCTTCGAACAAGGGGGAGAACGGTAGTTAACTGCTTGTCCGACAGTCGCGCGCCGCGCGACTGGGAGGTAAACAAATCACTTTTGCTTTCGGCCGCGGGTGTGAGGACGTGTTCGTCATCGCTCTCTGCCCGCTTCATCGTCGTATGCTTTGTTTATATTGTGTTTTTCTACTAATGGTTTTGTTTGACTTGAAAATGAAACTGTAAGTACACTGTTTTTGTTTCATTTTCATTACTTAATTTATGAACCCTTGAATATGTCTCGGTGCCGAGGGCGGGCGCGCTCGCGCCGAGTCATGTATTTGGGCGAAAGGGTGTAATTGAAAAATGTAAGTACTTTTTTGTTTTTTTCATTATATTTTTGCCCTGTGCGTTCGTTACCGAGAGTGTGATTGCGCTCGGCACGAACTTTTAATTTTGTATAATAGAATGCAATGAAAGTGGATTCGCAATTGCAATATTCTTTTCATTTTCAATTTATTGATTGCATGGAATTTAATCTGGATCAATTTTCGTTCTTACCCGGGAATTGATCCTTACGATTTTTATGTGAAATGAAATCGCAAGTGCAGTATTCTGTTTCATTTTCATATATATTTTATGATAGCATCATATTATTGGATCAAGTTTCCGTTCTTACCCGGGAATTGATCTTTTTCTCCTTTAGTTCTATGAAGTGAATTGCAAGGGCAGTATTCTGTTTCATTTCATATTACTTTTCACTGCTGTGCGGGGGTGGGGGAAGCGAAGGTCTGCCAGGAAGTCGTCGGAAAGCTCTCCCGCGACTCCCTTGGTAGCCGATTCTTCGTCTTCCTTCCTGCCCCCCGCTCAGCTTCTTCATTGTATTTTGTATTTGGGGTTCTTCCTTGCGTTCGGGGGTGGGGCATGTCTTCCCCCCGTGCGTGAGGGAACCCCTCTTACTAATCTATCTATGTTACCGCAGGTGCTACATCCGTGGGAGAGACGACCTTTGGATGTAGATGTTGGAGAATCCTTCACGAGGTTTGTATGTACCTTCGAAAATTTGTCAGGGGGTGGGCGAGAGTGCTCCCGCAACGAGCCCTGTGTAAACGTGTATGCATTCGTCAGAGGCGCAGTGGGTGCTGTACGAGGGACACAAGAAGTCATCGGAAAGTCCAGTGACTCCTTTGGTAACAGTCTCAGGTCTTTCCGGACAGTGCAGTCGGGCCCTGTTGCTTCGGCAACTGCCCCGGCTCCCTCCTGGATGGAAGACCTGACGTCTGTCCTGCGGAGCCTGGCGAAGAAGAAGAGGAAGAGGAAGAAGGTGTCGTCGTCCGCTGCCTCTCCTTCCCCTTCGACTTCTAAGGCCAAACAGCCGAAGAAGAAGAAGGTTGCCTCCTTCCCCCCAATAAGAAGACTCCTTCGGGATCTTCTAATGGGGTCCCACCCGGGTCCCCTTCGCCCAGGCGGAGCTGAGGGGAGCTCTTCTGCTGGTCCTCCTGTTCCTTCGGGAACGGGGCCCGTCGCTTCTTTGCAAAGAAGAAGTCGACGGGGACCAGAGGGCACCAGCCTCGGCTGGTGCGTCCTCACCTGGTGCTAGCGGGTCTGCCGCTAAAACCAGGTTCCGTCTCGGCCGCTTCTCGTTCGCGAAAAGCACCGAGTGGACGCTCTTCCAAGAAGACCGTCCAGCCAAAGTTTGACGCCCGAGCTCGCTCGCCGTCAAGACAGCGGCGCGGAGCAGAAGACTGGCGAGAGTCGTGCACACAACTCTCGCCAGGCCAGTGGACGCTCTCGCAGCGATCAACTGGCTGCTCGGGCTAACGTGACGGTCGCTGATCAGCCACGGGTTGAGGCGAGGAAGGAGTCCCCGCGGCCGCCGGTACCAGCCACGGCTGGTACCAGCGACTCGACGCGCCGAGAGGACGCTGGCCGGTCTCGACGCGACACAGAGCCTAGCAGGTCACCCGTCCGCCGCTCCCGATGGGACCGGGCGGAGACGGTGACCAGCGGCAGCTCGCCTGACGCTAGAGATCGGTCTCGACGTTCTCAGCCGAGCCAATCGCCCCAGGCGAGCGGTAAGGTCTAGGCCTGGCCTGCTCGACCGTCACCGCGGGGTTGACGATCAGCAGCAGCCCTCCACGCACGCTGGTCCTGCCAGCGAGCGAGGGGGAGCGTCAGGTCTGCCTCTCCCATAAACGGGTTGAGGCGAGGAAGGGGTCCCCGCGGCCGTCTGGTACCAGCGGCTCGACGCGCCGAGAGGACGCTCGCCGGTCTCACCAGTGACAGCGAGCCTAGCAGGTCACCTGACGCCGCTCCCATCGGGACCGGGCGGAGACGGTAACCAGCAACAGCTCGCCTGACGCTAGAGATCAGCGTCGAGTTCTCAGCCAAGCCTCTCGCCTCAGGCGAGCGGCAAGGCTAGGCATGCTGCTCGATCGCCACCGCGGGGTTGACGATCAGCAGCAGCCCTCCAAGCACGCTGGTCCTGCCAGCGAGCTAGGGGGGGTAGGGAGCGTCAGGTCTGCCTCTCCTGTACCTTCAACCTCTCGGGCTACGCCGGGAGAGCGATGGTACCTATGAGTGATCGCGAGAGGTGCGCCGCTCGCGACCCCGCTATGACGCCGTATGGACCAGGCACGGTTCTAGACAGACCAGGACATACGCGCAATTAGCTGGAGGCGACCGTCAGGGGTCTGCCGCTCTTCCTCCTTCTGAAGGTAGGAGTATCTAGGGATTCTGTTCTTGTTGGAGGGACTTGGACGGTCCTACTCCAGCAAGACGCGGTTACTACCGATGATTACAGAGGAATTTGCAGAAGTCATTAAGCTGATTCGTCAGCATAATGACCCTGCGGAAGGATTGCCGCTCCCACCCCAGCAGGAGCCCCACGTCTCTGCTCGAGTCGTTTTGGGGCCCGAGAGGGAACCCAAACCGACGGTGGGTCTGCCGCGATCGGAGCTTGCCGATTCTGTCTCGAACCAGTGTCTCTCGTCTCCGGACAAGAAGGCTCTCTCAGTTCTGGCCGGTCGATCAAGCTACTTCCACCTCCTCTACTGCGACAGCCGGCGTTTTCTACGTGTCTTCGGACACCGTATTTAAATACTCCTTCGGTCCTCCTGAGAGGTTTCGACCTCGACGAGGACTGGAAAGAGTCGGAGGACGGTTCGGCTCTCTCCTGTCAGGTGTCGATCAGCCCCACCCAGACGACGTTCACAGTGGCGGCAGACCCTTACCTACAGTGAGAGTTCGTAACCCTCCGCGGGAAAACGTTTTCTCCTGACGATACGTTTTCCCAGACTCTGAGAGGCCATCGCCGCAAGGCGATGGCTGCTCCTACTCTTCTCCAACTGCTAGTTCCACTGGGAAGGCGAGCGAGTATCCAATTCCTTCCCCATTCCCTCTCTCCTTACGGCTACGAGGGAAAGGGGAAGGATCCTACAGAGATTTCTTTGTAGGATCCCACGTTCGGGACTGCGCTACCGGGGGGACCTTCGGGTCCTACCTGACGTAAGCCCCGGTCGTTGAGGAGGAATCCTGCTCCATTCTCGATTTCTACGGAATCGAGAGGACCACCAGCCGATATCGTTTGACGAATTCGGGGGGGTTTCGCAGACTGCTTAGAATTCTACGGAATTTCTAGCGCATTCAGAGTGTTCGAGTTTTTTACGATCTTCAAAACATTACGCGAGACCACGGTCCAAAGTGAGCGAGCGAGAATCCCCGATATGTTACACGATAATCGGGAACCTCGCCTATGCTCGTATTCCTGGAATTTCTAGCATTGTGAAGAAGACTGCTGCTGAAAGAAACTATCTCACAGTAGGCGACCAACCTGGAATAGAGGAGATCGGACGGGAATATCCAGTTTGGCTTGAACTATCGTCTAGTATTCTGTTCACCATTGAAGCTTTCCTTCGAGGAAGACTTCTCCTTCACTCTCTTTGATAGAGAACGAAGGTGGTCGATCTCCAATCCTTATTTTGTTTTCTTGAAGGAAAGAATTTAGGATGGAGATCGTTGTTCAGAATCCTACAAATATACTACGTATATTAACCTCGCGACATGATTCTGCTAAGCAGTTGAATTGTCCGAGGGGTAGGCGCATATCCTAGTTATTTCTACGGATTGCGACTTAGACGAGAAGTATTCTAATTGAACGTGCAAACTCGGGGTTGCCTGCAACCTCCCAGGAGTTTTCAGTTTCAATTTTATATACTTATGGTTTTGTCACGACAACACCATTTCAACTTTTATATTTACCGAAATTCGTTTCGCCTAAATATAATTGCCCGAGCATATCTTTTATGCTCGGTAGTTCTAGCCGAACGCATTCCTTCGTGGAATAATGGATTACCTGGCAACTCAGGATGACGAGTCAGCAGGCTCAACCACTGCGTATTGAACTGCCTGATAGGCGATAGCAGCTCAGTATCAGCTGGGCCTCCGAGATTCACGGTCATGTATGTCGCTCTCTCCCCTGCTTGATTGACTACCGAACCGTATCTCTGCCTAACAATCATGGACTTAGGTCTCTGATTAACGGGGATTCTCGCAATAATGAAGGACCATCTACTGCGGTGACGCTAGATTCCATCGCCTTCGACATTGCGAGAATTTTCAACAGAGATATCTCTTGGACTCTTTCATCCTTTCTGTTTGACCCAGCAACGGTAACCAGCAAGTCTGTACAAGTCTCCCGCTGCATCGCACTGCGATAATGCGAATGATTTTGCAGACATCTGAGTTTGTCTTCAAAATATCTCGTATTCGTAGGTGTACAATTGTTCATTGTTCAACCCGAATTACAAGATGTGTCAGAAGACATCGCCTACTCTCCGACCTGACAGCTCTACCTCCAAATGTTCAGCCCATGAGAAGCAGTTCTTCAGGCGGCTTTCACCTGTGTTTTCATTACCGAAGAACGCCCCGCTTTCATTGCAACTACGACTTCTCACCGGACAGCAATGAATAGCGGTTTAGCGTTTTCAGTCATTTGTAAGCACAGGTTATGAATCTTGAGATCCTTCTCTCGATTCATATGTGAAGACGTAGGTTTGCATCAAAAATCTACCTTCGTCTTCAACGGTACTAGTGTTGTTTCTCCTTAGCTGAGATTCAACAAACATGAGATGTTTTACCTTCAGGGACCTCGGTCTCTAGAAGGCAATTGACTTTCGCCTGTTGGGTACATGCCTTAAGAGAATCATCACCTCGCTGTCCGGCATTGGTGACAAACAAATACATCATTTGTTTTTTGGTCTCTCGGCATAACCCTTTAAAGGCGAAGGTCACGTGACTTACTCGATGCTTGACAACTTGCTCCTACCGAACGCAGTCAGTCGGCAGCTGTCAGAGCGCCCGAGTCAGTTACGAATTACGCTGTTGACTTAGTTCGGTTGTTACACAGCAACCATACTTCGTTTTAATAGCTTGTCACAGTACCCATACCATTGACACCCACCATGGAGTGTCGGTGTCCTATCCACTACCGAGAACTTCGCTGCATGGGGATAGGAGGATGCGAGAGACTTCGTTGCTAACGGACAGACCAGTATGGGTACTGGACATCACCGAAGTAGAGAAGAGGGATAGGTCATGCGACTATTTCCTTCTTTTCCTCTGAGGAACTGCATGACTTCTCCTGCGAAGTCAGGCACCCAGGGGATGGGGATCCGTGACGCTCGATTTCGTACCGAACTTCGTAGCGAAGACTCAGAACCCTTCGGTCCCTGACGATTGGTTCGAGTCGTTCACAATCCCCTCCCTAATGGACTTCACCGCCTTCGATGCGAAGGAGATGCTGCCTTGTCCACAAGAACCTCTCCTTGGCGCAGGTACTGAAGGCAGGGGTCTGGTCCAACCAGACCACATGCCCTTCCTTCTACCTTCGGATATTGCCCACAGGTCCTTGGATCTTTTTCCTTGGGACCCGTTGGTGGCTGCTCAACACGTTGTGTAGCGAACCCAGACCCTCGCAGGCTGAACAGCATCGAGTCCTGGTGTGACCAGTAAGAATGGATGGTGAATGAGAGTGTGACTGGCTCCTCTTCCCATCTTTTTCTTCCCCTCTACCTGTGGTTAGAGGGACACGGTCGTCACCCTGCTGGATAAGGACAAGATGCAGGTGAGCTACTCAACAGAGCCCCATCCTATCCCTTTCACTAGGGATAGGAGCGTATATCCACCACTTCCTCCAACAAGGGGGAGGAAGTGGATGCCAGCTTGAGACAACCCATACTTTATGTTGCCTCTTGCAAACAGGAACAAGTTCTTGCTTGCTGGTACGAAGAGATACGCTTGCCTCTCTCTTAGTACTCGGCCCAGAGGTCTGACCATTGATCCTGCGGTGCACACCCCGATCAATCGACAGAGGCTTGGATCCCTCCCTCGCTCTTACGACCAGGGAGGCATTCCAGGGATGGACGAACACCAGTCTGTTCATCAAAAGACTCAGATTCCTCCCACCAAGAAGTGAGTCTTCCTATTGTTAAAGGACCGATGGTTTGTATCACGTATCGGAAACAAATGACAATTTGTCGAAAATTGCATTTTTCCTAACTATACAAACCTGAGGTTCTTTACATATAGTCCTCCTCATGCCACCCCTCACTCTGCGTATTTTGCATGGGCCAAAAGCAAAAGTGATTTGTTTACCTCCCAGTCGCGCGGCGCGCGACTGTCGGACAAGCAGTTAACTACCGTTCTCCCCTTGTTCGAAGCTTACGACCGTTCCAGCTGCCGCTAGCTACTTCCTATTGTTAAAGGACCTCAGGTTTGTATAGTTAGGAAAAATGCAATTTTCGACAAATTGTCATTTTACGAAGAGCGTCTAATGCTTATTTTAGTTTGTATGGGGCTTTCATATATTACATTATGTTGACAAAACTTCAATCTTTTGAATGGTATGCTTAAAGTTGTAATTATATTCTTGTTTCACCAATTAAATATCGAGTGAATAAGACCCGGCCAGCGTGATGACGATGGATCGTCTGTGATTGTTTACCTTAATCGCAGGGATCCTCTCATGACCTTGGGGGCCATAAAATACCTAAAGAGTAAAATACAGGGATGTAACCTGACCTAACCTAGCATAGTAGTATGGTATGGCCTTAACTTACATGGGGGTCCAAGGCCTCTTTGACCCTCAACTTAACCTACCCTAAAGTGCCTTAATTATACCCTCCAGTATTGTAATAACCCCTAACCAGTATTAACAGTTATTGCTTAATTTGCTGATATGGGTTGTAAGGACAACGCTTTATCCGCAAATTCCTCTGTACATATTTCTACAATCGCGTTGTTCCTACTTCCCTCCATGAGAGCGTTCAGCTGGCTTTCCGCCAATGTATATATCATATAAGATCATGTTTTGTACGCTTTTATATTCTAAGTTACATGTCTCGCAAGAAACACAAATAGGCTATCGCCAACCCATTTTTACTCTCTCGCTGGTCGGATAACACATTTCTGCCCGCACGCTGTATATTTGAATTTCCTTTACCTGTAATAAAAATCAGTACACTTCTACCTGCCTCTTTGTCCACTCCTCACAGGGTCATCAGATTCTACGGATTTTATTAAAATATGAATTAACCCTTTCCGGACGGGTAAATATATCAGTATGTAGCTCCTCAGGCCGGGTGAACTTTGAGGTCGGACAATTTACAAAAAAAAAAAAAATCCATGGAAAGAGGAAGATATGGAAATATATACATGGTGAAAGAAAAAAATTCAAAAGAATTTTCCCTACCTTCCATGAGAACTTGAAAATGACTAATTACAACCCCTTGTGGGGCCTCTTTTACAAGACAATCAAATTTTACCAACTGATACGTATATGTTTTTACAAATAAATAAATTTATTTTATTTTGTAAAGTTATAATTACTGCTCACACAATAAAACAGATAAGATATAAAAGCAGTAACAAATTCTTAGCTTATTTGTTGAAAAATATTTACATAAATTTACTGAGAATGAAGATTCAGTGACTTTTTGCAATTTTCCTTTTAAAATTACATTGTTCCAATACGAATACAAACCATCGGTCCTTTACAATAGGAATGTAACTTGCAGCAGCTGGAACCGGTCATAAGCTTCGAACAAGGGAGTTCGGTAGCTAACTGCTTGTCCGACAGTCAGCGCACTGCGCAACTGGGAGGTGAAGAACCACTTTGCTTTCGGCTGCCGACGGAGACAGACGTGTTGTTCGCCTCTCTGCCCGCTATTGTCGTACGCTTTGTATTTTCTCAAACTTGGTTTGCTTTGTGTGTATGGTAAAATACTGTAAGTACGTGTGCTTTGTATTTTATTATTGACTTTTGTAATGGATTCCTGTGAGCTGGAGACGTCCCCACGCCCCCCATCAGCCGCAGAGTTTGCCCTGCTGTGAAGGGCCGTAATTGTGGGGCCTTCCGCTCTTTTCTAGAAGAGGATCCTCATGAATTGTGTGCTCGATGCCGAGGGCGTGAATGCTCTCGGGCTGAGCCCTGTGATTTGTGTAATTCTTGGTCAGAGGAGCAGTGGGTGCTCTATGAGGGTAGGAGGAAGCGATGTAAGCCTGCCAGGGGGTCTTTGGAGGGTTCTCCGGCGATGCCCTTGGTCACAGACATGTTGTCTTCCTTCCTGCCGCCATCTCAGCTTCCGCGTATGGCTCCTTCCCCTTTGGGGGGGGTGTTTCTTGTTCCTTCTCTTCGCCCGATCCGTCAATTGTAGAGGAGGAGGCGAGGTACCCCGACATTCAATTGTACTCAGAGTCTTCCATTTGTTTGGGGTGGGGCTTGTCCCCGAGGGCGAGGGGAACCCCTCCTACTAACCCGACCTTTGCCTCCTCAGGTGCTCCTGCTGCGGGCGACGAACTCGGCCAGGTATGGTTCTCGCTGGGCCTCCAAGGGACGCCGAGCGTTCGGGAGCTGTTGCATCACCTGGCGGGTGCTGCTCCAGTCACCCATGGACCGGTGACCACCACCACCACAGTCTCGACCCAGGGGTATGCCGCGCCTCCTCACCTGGTGTATACCCAGCATGTTACCACGGTAACACCTTCAGCTGCGGTGCAGTCCCCGATTGCTGGTTTCCCGAGGAGGGTTGTGCCACCGCCGCCCGGGTTTGCCGCTCTTGCCTCAGCCCCCGACTTTCGGTGCCCGAAGAGTTCGCCCCTGGACCTTCCACCTATACCCAGGATGTCACTGATTGCTGTTCCGCCTCTTGCTGTACCTGATGTTCCTGCTGCTCCTGTCGTGCCTGCCATGCCTGGACCAGCCCCTGCCGACGTCGTTCCTGCCCGTGGTGTTGCTGCCCCAGTCGTGGGTCCTTCCAGACAGGTGCAGCCGGGCCATGTTGCTTCGGCAATAGCCCCGGCTACATCCTGGATGGAGGACCTGACGTCTGTCCTGAGGAAGCTGACGAAGAAGAGGAAGAGGAAGAAGGTGTCTTCGTCGTCGCCTGCTGACGCCTCTTCCCCTTCGACTTCCGAGGCTTCTAAGCCGAGGAAGAAGAAGGCTGCCTCCTCCCCCCCAAGAAGTCTCCTTCGGGAACTTCTAAGGGCCCGTCTCACTCAGGTGGGATGAGGGGTTCTTCCGCTGGTCCTCCCGCGCCTTTGGGAGCGGGGCCCGTCTCTCCTTCCGCAAGGAAGAAGAAGACTGGGACCAGAGGGGTACTGGCTAACACCGGTACTTCCTCACCTGGTGCTAGGGGTTCTTGCCGCTACACCAGGTTTCAGCTCTGCCTCTTGTTCGTGAGAGGTACAGAGTGTACGGTCACCCGCAAGGCTCAGGCTTCCGAGTTCGCTTGGCGCCAGGACCAAGGCACGGAGCGGAAGACTGGCGAGAGTCGCTCAGGTGACTCCAGCCAGGCCAGCGATCGCTATGCAGGTAACCAGGGTTGACGCGACGGTCCAAGACCGGCCGCGGGCTGAGGCTAGGAAGAGGTCCCCTCGATCGCAGGAACCAGCCTCGGCTGGTTCCAGCGGTTCGATGCGCCGTGAGGACAGGCACCGCTCCCACCGCTACAGTGGTCTCTGCAGGTCCCCTGACCGCTGCTCCCATCGGGACCGGGCGGGTAAGGGGACCAGCAGCAGCTCCTCTGACGCACGGGACCGGAGTCGCTGTTCTCGGTCCAGCCGCTCTCCCCAGGAGAGCCGTGCGACCAGACCTGCAGCTTGATCACCACCGCTGGTTGGTGATCGCCTGCAGCCCCCCAAGCACACCGGTTCTACCGGTGAGCGAGGGGGGAGCGTCAGGTCTTCCTCTCCGATCCCTTCAACTTCCTCGGGTTACGCCGGGAAGTGCAAGGCGATCCGGAGTGATCGTGAGGACGGTCCCACCACGACGGCCTATGAACCAGGCATGGTCTTAGGACCAACCAGGTCGTATGCGCAAGTGGCAGGAGGAGACCAGGAGGGATCTGTCACTGTTCCTCCTTCCGAAGGAGGAGGGTCTCGAAAGGCATTCTTGTTGGAGGGACTGGACGGTCCTACTCTATAAGACGCAGTCACTCCCGAGTTCCAGAGGTCATTTGCAGAGGTTATTGTGCTGATTCGTCAGCACAACGACCTCGGGGAAGGATCGCCGCTCCCACCTTCTGAGCCCACGTCCTGGCTCGAGTCGTTCTGGGGTCCTAAGAAGGAACCCAAGACGACGGTTGGTCTGCCGCAATCAGCTCTGGCTGACTCGATGCTGGTCCAGGTGGACTCGCTTGTCTCTGGACAGGAGGGTTCGTTGAAGTCTGGCAGGTCTTCCAAGCTACTTCCCCCGCCACTACTGCGACAGAGAAGATTCTACATGCCTTCAGAGGATCCTATGCCGCCCAAACAGGTTAAACCGGAGCTAGCTAGGCTAACTCCGGGGGTGTCTGCAGCAGCTCCTGTCGGAGAACTTGTGGTTCTTGCAGCAAGAGGCACTTGCACTGGAATCCACTGCCATGATGGCATTCCAGGCAGTCTCCTGGTTAGACCTGTGGTCCCTCACAGTGTCTAAGGTCGTGGCCACCTCGGGAAATATTACTCCCGAGGGTGACCCGGCTTTCGGGAGGCTGTGTCAGTCTGGAGGTGAGCCATCTCCTACCTAACCCACCAGACTGCAAACCTGTGGGCCAACCTGGTACTTCGGCGAAGGGACGCAGTCCTCACCCGAGTGACCAGGGCGGCTGGGCGTGAGGCGGCACTGGGTCTTCGCAACGGACCGGTGCGGAGCTCCTCCTCTCTCTTCCCAGGAGAGATGGTGGACGCTGCGGTGGAATGACGACGCACTGATGACAGTGACCATCTAGTACACCAGGCAGTCTCTTAAGGCGTCTGGGCAGCCTCGAACGACTGCGACCAAGCCCAAGAGCTTGGTTAGCGCTTCCTCTGTGGCCAAGATGATTGCATCGTCGAAGCCCAAAGGAAAGACTCTGCCTTCGACTTCTTCCAGGGGCAGTTGTCCTCAGCCCTCCTCCCAGCCCTCCTTCCCTCGAGGGGGAGTGGGGAAGAAGTCGAAGAGAGGCGGGAAAAAACTCTAGGGACGGCATTCCCCTTCACCTGCTGCCAGAGGGGGGGGGGGGGGGTTGCCTGGCGAGCCATCGGACAACATGGCAGCACTATGGAGCGGAGACCTGGATAGTAGATGTCCTTCGGGAGGGGTATCTACTACCCTTTGAGTCTCGGCCATCCCTCACCTCCAACCTGGTCCACCTTCAGACCTACGTACCTGGAACATCAAAGGACGTAGCCCTTCGGCAGGAAGTCCAAGCCATGCTGAGCAAGGGAGCTGTGGAGATCATCAGGGATCGTTCACCGGGCTTCTACAGCTGTCTTTTCCTGGTGGAGAAGTCTTCGGCGGGCTGGTGCCCGGTGATAGATTTCTCTCCCCTGAACAGATTCGTTTGCCAGTCTCGGTTCCATGCTCGACTCCATCAGGGAGAATGACTTCATGCTTTCAGTGGACTTGAAGGACGCGTATTTCCAGATGCCCGTCCATCAATCCTCCAGGAAGTACCTCCGCTTCATCCTCGACGGGACAGTGTACCAATTCAGGGCACTTTGCTTCGGTCTCTCAACTGCCCCACAGGTGTTCACGCGAGTGTTCACTCTGGTGTCTGCTTGGGCCCACTCGGTAGGGATACGTCTTATGAGGTATCTCGACGACTGGTTGGTTCTGGCGAGCTCCCGCTCTCAGTTGCTACAGGACAGGGATTGACTTCTCAAGTTCTGCCACAGTCTGGGGATCGTGGTGAACTTCGAGAAGTCCGATCTCGAGCCCAAGCTGAGGATGAAGTACCTGGGTATGCTGATCGACACGGTAGCAGGGCGAGTCTTCCCCGCAGACTCGCGGATCAGCAGATTCAGGGAGGCAGCCTACCAGTTCCTGTCTTGGCAAGAACAGTCAGCTTAGCAGTGGCAAGTCATGATTGGCCACCTGTCGTCACTGGAGAAGTTAGTCCCTCACGAGCGTCTTCACCTGCGGTCTCTCCAGTGGAGACTAAAGGAGAGTTGGTCACAGGCAACAGACCCACCTTACTTACCCGTGTCCCTCATGGAGGAGGTGAGGCAGGACCTAGCCTGGTGGCTGGACAACAGGAACCTCTTAAGAAGAGTGCCTCTTTGCACTCCCCCCCCCGAGATGTTGCTATTTTTGGACGCGTCAACCGAGTGATGGGGCGCACACCTGGAGGAGTTGCTGGCTGCAAGAGTGTGGGATCGTCATGACAAGCACCTTCGCATCAACGTCCTGGAGCTCAAGGCAGCGTTCCTCGCTCAACAAGAGTTCCAGGACCGCTTGGTGGGACACTCGGTAGTGTTGATGTGCGACAACACCACAGTAGTGGCATATGTCAACAAACAGGGGGCTCGTAGAGCTGTCAGCCCGCTACATTCCAGGCAAGAGGAATGTAGTAGCAGACAAGCTCAGCCGTCAGGATCAGGTGAGAGGGACCGAATGGTCTTTACACCCAGACGTGGCGGAAAGGCTCTTCAACCTGTGGGGGCGTCCAGTAGTGGATCTGTTCGCCACCCGGCACAACAGAAAACTTCAGGTTTTCTTCTCGGCCGTGCCGGACCCATGGGCAGCTGCAGAGGACGCTCTTCAACACCCGTAGGACAACCTCTTCGCGTACACCTTTCCCCTGTTCTCCCTGATTCGCAAGGTGATCAGCCGAGTGCTGGTCACCCCGAATCTCCGGATGATCCTGGTGGCTCCCAAATGGCTTGGCCTGCTGGCTCTGCTTGCAGAAGCACCGAGAGAGATTCCCCCTTGGCACAACCTTCTCGTCCAGCCACACGTGGAACGGTACCACCAGTCAGTCCAGTCTCTACATTTTCATGGCTGGCTGTTATCCACCATCTCTTGCGAGCGAGAGGCTTTTCTCGCCGAGCAGCAACAGTGATGGCTGGGTACGTCAGACAGTCCTCTGCAGCTGTGTACCAGGGAAAGTGGGCCGTCTTCTGTTGTTGGTGTCGTACACGGCGTCTATCTCCTCTCAGAGCCACTCTTCAGCAGGTAGCAGATTTCCTCGTATTTCTTCGCCGAGACAAGCTCCTCTCCATCCCCACAGTCAAAGGATACAGAGCCGCCCTGGCCCTAGTCCTGAAACTGAGGAGAGTGGATATCTCGAATTCGTTCGAGATCTCCCTGCTATGAGGAGCTTTGAGAGGTCTTGCCCACCCAGGGAACTCAGGCCCCCGGGGTGGGACGTGACTCTCATCCTTAGGAGTCTGACTCGAAGTCCCTTCGAGCCACTCCGAGAGTCGTCAGACAGGGATCTGACCCTCAAGACCCTCTTCTTGCTGGCCCTGGCATCGGCGAAGAGAGTAGGGGAACTGCATGGTCTTTCCTTCAACGTCAAGCACTCCAGGGGATGGGGATCTGTGACGCTCGATTTCGTCCCGAACTTCGTAGCGAAGACTCGGAATCCTTTGGTCCCTGACGACCGGTTTGAATCTTTCACAATCCCCTCCCTAAAGGACTTCACCGACAACGATGCGGATGAGATGCTGCTCTGTCCTGTGAGGGCGTCGGCGCTATCTGAAGAGAACTCGGGACCTCAGGCCTGAGTGTCGACGCCTCTTTGTTAGCACCGGGGTGACCAAGAAGGAAGTATCCAAGAACACACTTTCTTTCTGGCTGCGTGAGGTGATCAGGAGGGCGTACGAAGCTGATGGTAGCGATGACATTCGTACCCTTCGTCCGAGAGCCCACGAAGTCAGAGGTATTGGTCCTTCCCTTGCGTTCCGCAAGAACTTTTCCATGGCGCAGGTCCTGAAGGCAGGGGTCTGGTCCAACCAGACCACCTTCACCTCCTTCTACCTTCAGGATATAGCCCACAGGTCCTTGGACACTTTTTCCTTGGGACCTGTGGTGGCTGCTCAACAAGTTGTGTAGCTTACCCAGCACCCGAGCGGACAGAACAGCATTGCATCCTTGTGTGACTGCATGAATGGATGAGTGAATGAGAGTGTGACTGGCTTCTCTTCCCCATCTTTTTCTCCTCCTCTACCTGTGGGCAGAGGGACGCGGTTGTCACTACGCTGGAAAAGGAAGCGATGCAGGTAAGCTACTCGACCGAACCCCATCCTATCCCTTTCATTAGGGATAGGAGTGATTATCCACCACTTCCCCCGACAAGGGGAGGGGAAGTGGAAGCCAACAAGAGAGAAATCCATGACTTCATATTGCCTCTTGCAATAGGAACAAGTTCTTGCTTGCTAGATTTAAGAGATACGCTTGCCTCCCTCTTATTACTTTGGTCCAGAGGTTTGACCATTGATCCTGCGGTACATACCCCGATCATTGGGCAGAAGCTAGGATCCCTCCCTCTGCTCTTACGACCAGGGAGGGAACCAAGTTTGGACAAACACCAGTCTGTTCTTAAGACTTAGATTCCACCCACCAAGAAGTGAGTCTTCCTATTGTTAAAGGACCGATAGTTTGTATTCGTATCGGAACAAATAACAATTTGTCGAAAATTGTATTTTTCCTAACTATACAAACCTGAGGTCCTTTACACATAGTCCCACCTCATGCCACCCCTCACTCTGCGATTTTCCTGGGCCTAAAGCAAAGTGATTCTTCACCTCCCAGTCGCACAGTGCGCCGACTGTCGGACAAGCAGTTAACTACCGGACTCCCTTGTTCAAAGCTTACGACCGGTTCCAGCTGCCGCAAGTTACATTCCTATTGTAAAGGACCTCAGGTTTGTATAGTTAGGAAAAATACAATTTTCGACATTGTTATTTTACAACCAACATACTATCGTAAAAGACAAGAACACCCAACCCCACAGCATCCCCTTGGTATATTTACGAGTAAATTTATAAAAAGATGTCATGTGAGAGAAAGAGATGCAGAACCTTCTCCCTTCAAGTCACAAGAACTACTGTATTCCTGAGACACCTACGTTCATGAACTTAGTCAGTGTAAAAGTTGCCATAAGTGAATTTATGGGCTATAAAAGTACATATTGGCACCTCTTTCTCACCGGATTTATTCGAAATCAATGGTGCATAATGTTGTTTATCTACAGGATCAATTTGTCCACCACCCCAAACCTGTTATTACTACTCCCAGGGATCAGTCCGTCTATTAAGAGTTAAGGAGCCTAGCCCATTGAATCCCACCCCCCTTTACAAGGTTTCACTTGAATGATTAGTCATTTTTTCTGACAATATGAGTGATAATTCTGTCAGTAGTAAAGAAGAATTCCAATGTGTGTTGTTAATGAGAGAACATGATAAAACATGACATAAATTTCTTTGTTTTTTCCTCCAACATACCTTAACCAGTTTAGTATGTCTTCATTTCTAATTAAAATGTTAAATCAAGTATGTGCGACTCTCTCTTGTATATATATATATATATATATATATATATATATATATATATATATATATATATAATATATATATATATATATATATAGCATCATCATCATCATCATCAGCTGTTGCTTGTCCACTGCAGGATAAAGGCTTCTGACATATCCTTCCCCTCCCTTCTGTTTATGTCTTTCTGTGCCGTTCTATACTTGCAAATTTTTGTTGCTCGTCAAGCCATCGTCTTCTCTTACTTCCCCCATGTATGTATGTATGTATATATTACATTATAACATTAATACATATATATTATAATATAATATATATTATACATATTATTATATATATAATATATAATGATATTATTATTATATATATAGATATTAGATATATATAGATATACACAGTAGTACCTCGAGATACAAAAGGCTTCCAACTTACGAAAAATCCAAGTTACGAAAGCAAAGCGAAAAATTTTACTGCTCTAAATACGAAAAGTTTTCAAAGATACGAAAGGTTTCTGAAAGTCCGAGATTCGCCCCATAACAATTTTGAAACTCGCGCCGCACCGCCTCCATCTTAGTTATCATAGACTCGCCACCATCCTCCTGCTCTCATCCATTGTTTCTTGATGCTAGGCAAGCCATGAGATCCTTCTCTCTGATTGGACAGCATCCCTCCCATCATGCATCTTCTATAAGTATGTGTTGGCGTGCCTTAGCTCGGCCATTTCGCACCCGAAACTTTACCGTACGCATTCGGCATTCGTTCGCTCCAACGATTTCGTTTAGTAACGTAAATTCGTTAGTGATTTCGTTGCAGTACATATTATCGTGTTGTGCGAAGACTGTATTATTACGTATTTGTGTAACTTCACGTAAATTAACGTAGTCATGGGTCCCAAGAAAGTTGAAATTCACGGAAAGAAGCGCATGCTGTCTCTGGAGACAAAGATGGAGATCATAAAGAAGTACGAAGCTGGTATGCGATTGAGTGTGATCGCAAAGGAATACGGGCCGTAATCCGTCGACAATAGGCACCATCCTTAAACAGAAGGATGCCAATCAAAAGCAACTAACACCCATCGAAGGGCAATCACTATTTTTGTCCAGCAAAGAGGAGCCATGTGCACGACGAGATGGAACGGCTGCTCCTCGTCTGGATAAAAGACAAAGAAATCGCTGGCGATACAGTAACGGAGACGGCAATCGCTCACAAGGCCAGTGCTATTTTCGGCGATTTGATTGCGCAGGCGGAAGACGACAGAGGGGAAGGGACTTCAACGCAAACCCCAGAGTTCAAGGCTTCGCATGGCTGGTTCGAGAAATTCCGTAAACGGACTGGCATCCATTCGGTGGTGCGTCATGTGGAGGCTGCCAGCTCGGACACGAAAGCGGCCGAAGCATTTAAGAAGACTTTCGACGAGATGATGACCAAGGAAGGCTACAGTTCTCAGCAGGTTTTCAACTGTGATGAGACTGGCCTTTTTTGGAAAAAAAAATGCCTCGTCGGAGGCGTACATCACGGAGGAAGAGAAGAAGCTACCCGGAACAATAAGCCTATGAAAGACAGGCTTACGCTTTCACTTTGTTCGAACGCCAGTGGGGATTGCAAGGTGAAGCCCCTACTGGTGTATCACTCCGAGACTCCTCGAGCCTTCAAGGCCCACAAAGTGTTGAAGGAGAAGCTTCCAGTGATGTGGAGGGCTAATGCAAAAGCCTGGGTAACGAGGCTTTTGTTCACCGAGTGGGTAAATCTGTGTTTCGGCCCGACTGTGAAGAGTTTTTTGCAAGAGAACGCGCCTCCCCCTGAAATGTCTGCTGGTGTTGGACAATGCCCCTCCCCACCCTCCTGGCCTCGAGGAAGATATCATAGCGGAGTATTCCTTCGTTAAGATTCTTTTTCTTCCGCCCAACACCACCCCTCTCCTCCAGCCCATGGACCAGCAAGTGATAGCGAACTTTAAGAAGCTGTACACGAAACATCTTTTCAAAAGATGTTTCGACATCACCGACACCACAAACCTCACCTTGTGTGAATTTTGGAAGGAGCATTTTGACATCGTCATATGCATCCGACTCATCGACCAAGCATGGCAGGAGGTTTCGAGGCGAACCTTGAATTCCTCGTGGAGGAAACTCTGGCCTGATGCCGTATCCGACCGAGACTTTGAGGGATTCGAAGTGGGCGAAGCTGGTGCGGCTGATTCCGAAACAGTTGACGATCCCGAAACTGTTTTGGAACCAGATCTTGACGAGATCGTTGCACTCGGCAAGTCCATGGGGCTGGTCGTCGACGAGGACGACATCAACGACCTTCTCGAGGAGCACCAAGAGGAGCTTACGACGGATGACCTGAAGGAGTTGGAGGCCATGCAACATAATGTCGTTCAAGAGGAGTTCTCCAGCAGCGGCGATGAAGAGGAGGAGCCTATGACAACAGCAGAAATTAAGGAGGTCTTAGCCACTTTTCATAAAGTGCAATCGTTCATAGAAAAAAGACACCCCGAAAAGGCTCACACAGGTCGTATGCTTGCGCAGTTCAATGACGTTTGCCTGAGTCATTTCAGGAACATTGTCAAAAGCAGGCAGAAGCAATCTTCCTTGGATAGTTATTTTTTAATTTAAAGAGGCCTTCAGCATTAGCAGGAGTAAGCAAAAAGGAAGAACCAGGTTATAAAAAACAGAAAGTTGAAAGCAAAAAGGAAGAACCAAGTGATGAAAAACAGAACGTTGAAAGTGGTGATGAAGTTGAAATTAAAAAAAAAAAAAAAAAAACAAAAAAAAAAAAAAAAAGAAAAAAAAAAAAAAAAAGCCTACGTAAAAGTAAAAAAAAAAGTTAAAAATAAAAAAAAAGAAAAAAAAATCTACGTAATTTTTAGATTTTTGTAAGTTAAGTATTACAGTTTTGTTAATGTTTTTCGTAAATTTTATTTTTATAGTTTTCCTTAAATTTTTTATGTGTTTTCGTAAAGTTAAGTGTATGTACGTACGTACGTTATCTGCCGTTTGTCCTCCTCCTCCTCCTCCTCTGCCGCCACTTTCGAAGATAGCCTCACTCGAAAGGTAAGCTTCGACATTTTACGTTACAGTAATAATATTTCTTGTACACTAATTATACACTTTATTTACAGGTTTGGATTTTTATTCTTAATTTAGATATTGAATGGTCCAAATTGTTGTAGTATTTCATTGTTTATAGGTCAATTTAGCTTTATTATGAAATTTAATGGGGTGTTTTTGGAGGGCATGGAACGGATTAGCCATTTTACATGTAAAATGTGTTCCAAGATACGAAAAACTCATTATACGAAGGCCGCCTCAGAACGGATTAATTTCGTATCTCGAGGTACTACTGTATATATATATATATTATAGTATATATATATTATATATATATATATATATATATATATATATATCCACTATATATATATATACATATACACACACACACACACACACACACACATATATATATACAGGCGGTCCCCGGGTTACGACGGGGGTTCCGTTCTTAAGACGCGTCGTAACCCGAAAATCGTCGTAAGCCGGAACGACGTTCTTGAAAACATGTCCACAGGGAAAATTTCACTACTAATTTGCAATTTTTCTTAGGGGCCGTATCTGTAAAATTATCACTAATTTACTTTTATCATGTGCAACACTGTGTATTCACAAATTACTGTATATTTTCATTAAAATACAAGAGAGAGAGAAGAGAGGAGAGAGGACGAGGGACGAGAGAGAGAGAGAAGAGGAGGGAGAAGGAAGAAAAAAAGAGAGAGAGAGAAATAAACTCCCTTTACGGTTTCAATAGATTGAAATGAATGTTGTAGGCAACTTTTTCCCCGCCCCTCCCATAAATACATATATTTCTCCAGAGAAGAGAGAAAGAGAGGACTGTGCAATTATGTTTATCTGTCTATCAGTTCTTTTGCTGAGAGCGATAGAGGTAAAAGGAAGAAATAGAAACACCAAGTGTATGACAAGTATCTTGTGGAGAGAGAGAGAGAGAGAGAGAGAGAGAGAGAGAGAGAGAATAGAGAATGATTATTGTATTTAAAATACTCATATGAATTTTGTACTTATAGTATTATTATTGGAAAATATTAATGATAAACTTATTACATACACGTCCATGAAAATGATCTCATCTCAGTAAGAGAGAGAGAGAGAGAGAGAGAGAGAGAGAGAGAGAGAGAGATTACATAAAACCATTAAATTCGTTTGACCATTGTATGGCATTGTTAAGCTCGAGTGTCACTCGAGTTGAGGTGGGGAAATTGATTACAGAAAAAGACAAAGGAAGAATTTTCTTTTGAAATTAGTTATTGTATTATTACTACTTCTATTATTATTATTATTATTATTATTTATATTATTATTTTGTTTGCTATCAATAAACACAAAAAGTGCATCTCCATCTTTATCAGTAAGAAAGAGGAATTATCCTTACAAGTGAAATGGAAAGGTCATTTTCATCTCTTTAAAATACGACCATTATGAATTTTGT
>NC_087211.1:50440147-50446516 GCF_015104395.2 Macrobrachium nipponense | reverse complement strand
GGATTAATGTAGTCTAGCCTAAGTGAGAACTACGGGTCGTCCTTGGACGACAGTCTACTCTACCCCTACGTAAGGTTACTTAGAAAAATTCTACTTGCTACTACCGTAATGCCCTGGTACTAAATTATTAGCCTAACCTACTCATTACAGTTAAGTAGAGACGCAATCATTCCAGAGTGCGGTACGCACAGCAGTGGTTTATCGAACTGAATTGTTAAAATACATGAGATGAGTAATGATGCGTGAGGATGATGAGTGATTAGTAGAGTACCAGGATGGAAATGTAATGAGGTAGTTATGACATTTACGTGAGGGTTAGTATTCCCATTTCTAGTGGTTAGAGGGTTAGTTTACTGGCAGAGATCAGGCTGGCTACCTTCTCTGGGTAGGTGCCAGGATAACCCTGCAAATGAATGTGACACTGTACCTAGGGCACAAGTGCCAAGGAGAGCATGTGGCTCTTTGGTTTAGTTTTGGGTGATTTGTTGACGTCCCTTCTTCTTCTCCTTATTCCTCCCTGGGCCTGGCTATTATCCAGTCCTAGGAGTAAAACGGAGGCCAAACCGACCTTCTGGGGCATTAAGGCCAGATTAAAACACCGTCAGGTAAGCAGAGGCCAGTGTGATGCCCTGAGGATTTTCAGGAGTCAACACTCCACTTGTCGCGCCCCGGGCATGCAACCGACCATTACGGCAGGGGAACCTCACCTTTGACAGGTGGCGGGCAATCCTCTGACCCTGCAGAAGGCTTCCCAAACGGCTGCTATGCGTCAGCCCTCGAGGGGGCTTCCTTTACTCGTAAAGGGTAAGACCCCAGGCTGACTCCTGGTCGGCCAGAGGAGGCGTAAAGGTGAGGTCTGCCGGAGGTTCATCCTCGGGCGACAGAGGTGAGGTTGAAGAAGACTCACGGACTTGGGATTGGCCATTGGCTGCGGTAAGCTCCATGCCTGTTGGAGGATCTCCTGTAGGAGAATCCTTGATAAGGTTAGGTGCCGGCGTTAGCTTGGGGCCAGGCACACAGGTCAAGGTTTGTGGTGGCTCTACGTCCAGGTTGGACGGAGCTTGGCACTGCTCAGTGCTGCCAAGTGGCATTGGCAGTGTTGAGGTCAACTGGACCTGTAACGGGTACCGGAGGTGCAATAGCTCTCAGCGGGCCCTTGGTAATGGGAGACAGAGGCCCCTGTCTCTCGTGGAAGGCTAAGCCTTGTGGAACATGGACAGTGTCCGCTGCTGGTAGTCTGCTAGGGCACCTAGGCCAATTCGTGGAGTGCCCTAGTACGTTGAGGTTTTGCGCAGGTTTTGCAACGGAACTGTGAATGATCAATCTCCCTCCTTGGTAAAGGAGGAGACTGTTGGTGGACGTACTTCCTGGAGGAAGTAGAATTTCGATGACTCCTTGCTTTGGAGTGATTTGTCGTGGGGTTAGGACCCCTAGGCTTTTTGAAAAGTGAGGAAGACTTCATGTCTTGCCCTAGGAGGAGGTCATAACATCCTGGAATGTAGCTTGCAACTGCAAGAGTACATACTTTGGAGAAGTGAGGTCTGGCGACCCTCAATTGGACGGTCGGAAGGATCAGTTTAATATGATTGATACCTTCAATGGTGATTAATTGACGTCTATCGACATTAACCCCTCGGGGTATTCGGTCTTCCCGTATCAGGGAGATTTGAGCGCCAGAGTCATCATAGGCTCTGATGTGGCTTGGCGGATAATGACTTTGGAGGGGTGCGACGGTTATAGGGCCCTTAGCTGGGGTTCCTAGTAAAGAAGAATTGGTAACGGCCATTGTGATGGTGGGAATATTGTGATTAGCGCACCCTCCGTAATTTGCAGACATGTGACCCTTGCGGCCACAGTCTCGGCAGAACTTGTTCCAGAACTTCTTCCATGGCACTGGACGATAAGGCCGAGATGGCACCACAGGTTGCGAATCTGTGGAGTCACCAAGGCTTGCAGTGTGCTCTGGCACAGGTGAAGAGTCCTCTCTGGCAGTGATTTGATGTGGGGAGGTGAATGAGTCCTCCGTTGAATCACCCTCGAAAACAAGTTCGGGGGTTGACTGGTGGGCTTACTTCTTCCAAAAGGGAGGAGGTAGGCGGTAAAATGGTAAGAGGCTGAGATGATGCGGAAGAAACTTCGAGCTCTGACACTGGGTCAGGGCCAGGTTCACAAATAGAAAGGATGTCGTGGACATTGGAGGCACTAGCCTCTGAATCTAAAATTGAGGTTTGGTTATCTGGCATGCTACAGGTGTCCGGTACATCTTGTAGTGGGAGCTGCGTCCAGGGGAGATACAGCTTTAGTAGATCTCGGCCCAATATCACCTGATAAACTTCATGAAATTGGTCAACTACGCCCAGGCGGCACAATGTGGTTTCCCTGGTCTCCTGGTCCAATAAGGGCATTTTCACCTTCAGAAGGACCGAAGGAACAGAATAGAGGTGACCGTCAATCCATTCAAACTGAATTTCTTCTTCCTTCTGGATTTTGGCACCCCTAGGCAATGCCTTTCTTGAAATGAGGGAGACCTGGGCTTCGGCATCGGCCATGACGTGTACCCACCGATAGGCCGTAAGAGACTGTTCATCAGGCAGGGCTACATGGTAGCCTTGGAGAAGTTCACCCTGGAAGCTCTCGTCCCAAGGTAGGGATCGACTTGGGCACTGGTCGGAATCCACAGCATGCCCACGCACACAACAAGTGGTGCAGAACCTCCGCAACCACCTCTTACCGGGAGTCCAGCTCATGGTCTGGGGCTTGGAAGCTTGCCGAGTGATTTCTTCATCTCTGAGAGCTAGCTCATGCTTTCTCCCTTCTTCTCTTTCCTTTTTCTCTGCTTCTCTGGCTTTTCTCTGGTTTTCTCTTTCTTCCTTTTCTTGCAGGCGCGCGGCATCCTGCTGCGCCTTCATCCACTGGTCAAGTGCTGGTCCAGTGCAACCGGCCTCCTTGCCCAGAGTTACGAGGGTTCGGAGCTTCTCTAGCTCTATGACAAAGAAGTCGTGGAAAGCAAGGGAAGACATTTCCCTAAGGCTGCAGTAGAGGCTCGGACAAAGTTAGAAATAATGGCCAGGAATAGTACTGGATGGAATGGGAGTGCCTACTTGGTGACGTGGCACTTACCTGGAAATGGATTCTGCGACGTGGTAGCGAAAAAGTCTGAAAAGACTGGGTGCTCTGTGGCACTTGGGAAGTGTCCCGTAAGTTGGTGGCACTTCTGGAATGGCAACTTCTAATGAGGTGAGAAAATCAAATGGAGTGCGCGGTGTACGTCACACTTAAGGGCGTTCCTAACTTGGGAGACGCTGGAATGGGCAACCTGTAGGTCCAATACAGGTGTACAGCACTTACGGAGGCGTTCCTTGGTTGAGTGATCCGAAATGGTGGATACTCTAATTAATGGCCGTTCCGTAAGACGGACACGCAGGTAAAATGCTACCTGTGCGTCTGTACAGGTGCACGGCACTTTGCGAAGGCGTTCCTTGGACAGCACTTAGGGCTGGTGTTGCGGCACTTCGGGAGGCGTTCCCTTGGGGAGTGTTCCAAAGGATCACTGATCCTTGTACATGGACACACTAAATGCAGTATACTCAAAGATACTGAAGAGAAATGGCACTCTGTTTGTGGCAGAGTGTAATGGTGGAGGAGAGAAAGTAAAAGGTGGGAGTACTTCAGCAGCCAGTCGATGGACAGTGTCACGAATTAGGGGCACTGTAAAATGGTAAGACCTGACGTGCACTGGTGGTGGCCAGTCCTAGACTGGTAACGACTTACTTGATGGACGTAATGAATTTGCCTGGCACACTGTGCAGTTCATGCACAAGTCTTGTGATAAAAATGGAAAAGACCACTCGGGCAACGACAGGTAATGGTAATTTGAAATGCTCAGTCCTTGGCTGAAGTACTCAGTAAATTAAATAAATGCTTGCACGGCGGCAATGGACACAGGCGCGTATCACGCTCAGTGTAAATGAAAGACACAAGAGACTAAAATAATTTTAATTCTGTATGCGTAATGGTAATAGACGTAGTACTCTTCTTCTTCCTTCTCTCTCTCTCTCTCTCTCTCTCTCTCTCTCTCTCTCTCTCTCTCTCTCTCTCTCTCTCTCTCTGAGTGGGTGAAAATGATATATGACGAACTCCCTTGTATTTATTGGAACTACTAATAATGTTAGTTAATACAACGCAACTTGCGTTAAATGATCTACTTACGTTAACGTTTAATGAAAGAATTGCTTTGGATAAGGTTTAATGAAAATAGAACGCACTAGCTAGGAACGAGTTTTTACGTTACTTTCAAATTGATTGGGTTTTCATAGGAAATTTACAACGACGCGTTGTGCGTTAACAATTCTTTTAATGTAATCTACCTTCAAGATTTATGTTAACTTTACGTAAGTTTACTAGGTCCCTGTGACAAGTGAAAATGACGGTAAGGATTTGAGACGATGTTAGCAAACATTTGTAAAAAGAGGTTACGTTAAGTCTGAAGTGAAATGAAACTTTCGCTCAACGAGTGGGTGAGCGATACGAGGTGAAATGCGATGAGCGAACAGGGGACAGCTTCTATAAAAGCGAAAATGATTTACAACTCAAAATTCTAATTTCTTATTCAAAGCGAATTAACTTTAATTTCTCTGGCAGAATGATAGATACTAGTATCGAGATTGATATTATTTACATTAAAACTTCAAGACCTGCATTACTTTGCTTAAATTGTTGAGACAATTCTTAAAGGGATAAAAACATGGCTGCACGTTGTGTGAACCAAAGGTTGGCTGGCAGGCCTGAGAGAGCGCATGCGCTAAGCTGACGAAGCTGGCAGACTAAGCGGTTACCAACACTTGGAATGAAAACTAAGTTAAAATGAATTCCCCTAACATATCACAGACAAAAGAATTGTACACTTCTTTTGCCGTAACTATTAGTAGAACACTCCTAACTAGCTAGGTTTGCTAACACATCCAATAAACCCTGGCAAGGCACTTCCTAGTTTGAACTAGTACTTTCTGGCATCTATCTTACACACGTGCTCGTGTCTCGTCAGGCGAGAACAATACAAAATAACAGAATTCACTGGGCACTCTGGCCGTTACAATATAATAATATTTCTCGCTTAACACTTATTTAAAACCCTTCTAATAAAACTACTTAAACGTACCTTAAGCTAACATTGGTTATAAATGATCATATTATATGAATGATTTGTCTTACCGTGAGTCGTGTGTGTGTCTCCCGCTGCAAGTGTGGGATTTACGATTTGTAAAAAACATTTACAGTTTTACATTTTATAAGGGATAACGCGATTTACAAGCCAGGTTCGTGGCAAGCGTCAACATTTTTACGTTTTAAGCCCTGGCCTGAAGGGCCCAAATACGTAAAGGAAAATAGTTGAAGGAAAATGCAGAATAAATTACTTGAACTTACCTTAAAAGGATTTATAGTGTTAATTTACTCTAGAGGAGTTCGCCAAAAAACTCAGCTAATTACTTTACATACATTTATTTACAGGAGGCTGCTTAATAGCCTGGGAAAGTAAATGCAACTTGTCCACATGTGGGACCAATATTATCTCTCACAAGGGGATAGTTGGCTAAAAATGAGGTTCACGTAAAAGCTGGCTTTCAAAATTGTTCATATGTCTTGCGGTAAAGCAGCACCTGCGGGCGCGAAGACTTGGAAACGTGACTCAGGAAATCTGGAAGAAATCCCATATTAGACACAAAATAATCAAAGAGTTCTTGCACAAGTTACAGTTACTCTCTTTGTCTAACACACTGGGGAGGAACTCCCAGCGTTAAATGAAATATTCAATGACTTCATTTGTCTGGGATGATCACAAGAGGGAAGCATGCGGCCACAAGGTAGTGAGAAGAACAAAGGAATGTTCATTTGAGAATTAGGAGTTTGAATTTTGAAAATGGGGAGTTATTACGACACTAGGAGGGAAAGGCCTGGAAATATGACTGATTCACAAGACATACCTGGATGTCATGATCAGTGGACCTTTGTAGAAATGCGGCGTCGGCTTTGTCTCAGGTCTGGCCGCGCCAGTAACACCTTGGTAGGCCTAAAAGGGAAGGCTGCCTGGCTGGACATCTGTCCGAGGTCACGACTGGAGTAGACTGAGGTCGAAGGCAGGTGTGTAGCATGGGTGTTGGGGGTCAGCTTAACCCCCCAAGAGCAGGGCATCCTGGAAACAGAACATACGGCCAGCAAAGGGTTCACAGGAAAAAGGAGCTTACTACGCCTAATAAGTACCTGGCTACCTACACCCTCCCTTTTGGGATACGTCCTTAAGGCTGACAGGTCTTTATTCCCCCTCTCTAACAGGAAATTCCTATCTCTGGCTGGTGTGCTTTGGGTTCCCGC